>NC_141677.1:85980646-86020646 GCF_028749965.1 Puma concolor | reverse complement strand
ATTTGTCTGTGGAGAGCCGCTAGAATCCCCTCCGACTGGGAACGCGGGTCAGGCATGGCTGTAATGAAGGGAGCCGCCTGGCAGCACTCAGACGCCTGGGCTGGCCTTGTTTGTGTGGAAGAAATAGTTGGCTTTCTGAGCAGCTAGGGGAGGGTCGCACAGTCACCTCCCGTCACGCAGGCAGCGCGGTTGAGAACGGGAGACAGGGTTTGTCTTACGTGCAGCCTTTCCTGTGGAATCTGGAGGGGAACGTCCATTAGAAAGCAGCAAATTAGTCAACGCTTTAAATCCGAAGGTATCTTACGCCGAGGTCCACTGAGTTAACGTCCAAGTGTGGTCCGGAACACCGAGGTAACTGGTTTCACGATGAACGCCTGTTACCTGCACATTCTGCGCAAAAAACAATCCTCCCCCCACCCACGGCCCCATTTACATTTATTTGTACAGGAGGAGTGTCTCTTTTGGTCTTTTAAAGTCCGTCGTAAATATTTAACACGGTGTTTCATCGACGTTATTTAAAACTAAGGTCTTACCAAAGATGGGTTCCGGTGCAGTCGCGAGGCTTGCAAACAGACAAGTGTTGCTGAGAAGGAATACCTGTTATTTTTACAGTCTTTAAAAAGCAGAGATACTGTCTCTGGACGAGGCCGGCCTCCCCCCACCCCCACCCCATGTCACTCTGTTTCCCCAGATGCCCCCAGGGCCTGAATTACCTGCTTTGCAGGTTGATTTTACCTATCGGTTCCTGGAGCTCGTGGGCGCCCTGCTGCTGTCCAGCAGTCTGCGAGGTGTCCTTGCAGGCATACAACAGCCCGGAGCTCTGGAAAGGGACACGGTAGCAACTTCGGTGTGCTTTGTTTTGTGTGGAATTTACCTGAAGTGTTTCCCCACCAGCATCAGTGACAGACGCGTGTTCCGTTTTTGCGATTTTGGAGGGGTGATATTTGTCGGTGCATCTTGTAGGGCCATCTTGGGGCGGAGACCCAGAGGACCGAAGGAGAGTCCTGACCACCCGAGGTGGTGAGGTCCCCGGTGGGAGGGTTGGGGGTGGAGCGGGGGGGGGGGGGGCTGTTCTAAAATTGTTCCACATCCACAAGGATGTATATCAGCCAAGAGACAACCACTTTTTTTTTTCTCCCTAAAAGCTGTAAACGCAAAGCAACCAGGCTGTAAGGAGCTGTGGTTGGCAGTCAGAGGGGGGCAGGCCTGTCTGCCCCAAATGTGGGGCCAGGCTCCCCTGGTGATAAGAGACATTTCTCTCGTGGCTGGAGGGACTGGAATGCGAGAGCTGGGGCACGGCCTGTGCATTAGTGGCCTCCGTCCCTGTGCAGTGGCCAGGTCCCCTGCATCTGCCCCCGGACGCTTCTTCTGCCCGCCCCTTGTAACTCGATGGGGCCTTTCTGTGTGCCCGGCCACGGGATGATCCAGCCAGTGTCCCGCTCCCAGCCTGTGGGCAGGCCCCCTAATTGGTGCCTCCAGCCGGTCTCACCCTTGTCCCCTGACCCCAGGTCCCATTGCCCTGAGGACTGCTGTGTCCGCTGGGCCCCTCCCCCCCGGCATGGCCCCTCCAGAGTGGAGTGCAGCTCATCCAGTGCTTGTGGCTCCCCTCCCCCCATGCACGGTGACAGCCACTGGAATCGCATGGCTCTTTGGGCGCGGAGGTTCCTCCCCGCGTCTTCTTTCTGAAACCCTGGTGTCCTTTAGGCCCGGTTCAGACTCTGTGACCCCAGAGCCCCCTGGCTGTGGACCCAGGCCACCTCTCCCGCAGCTCTGTCGCCTCTGGCCTGCGGGCCGGTGCTGTTCCTGGGTGCTGACATTCTAGAAGCAGGGGTGCAGCCTGAGGCCCCCCACGGGCCTCAAGACAGGCGGCTGGGCTCCTCCTGTGGCACTCAGTGGCGTGTGTGTGACGACTGAGGCAGAACAGAAGTGTGCACTGTCCCTACCACGTGTTGCGAGGCTCCCCTGCCTCTGGGTTCTGAGCTGAGGGCCAGAGCCCCAGCCTGGCTTGTCCTGACGTCCTCTGCTGCCCTGTAAGCTGAGACTCTTGCTAAGTCTCCCTAAGCCGCCACAAGGTCCTTTCATCCCTCCAACTTCACGCCTGCCAGCAGCCCGAGCTGCGTGGTTCCTGATATCCTCTCGACCTACCTATCGAGGCAGGACGTTTTACTTTCCCGATTTAAAACGCGCACACGCTTTCCTGCTCTGTTACCCGGTTTCCAAGAGATTCCGGGAAGCAGCCAGGCTCCGTGCCTGCTGTGTGGATGGGGGTCTGTTCCTCCCTGGGCGGCCCTACACCAGGGCCCCAGCCCAGAGGAACGAGGGATGGGTGTCAGAGAGAGGCCCGGTGAGAGGTCTCTGCGGGGGAGGAGGCCCCGAGACCCTCCTGGGTGCTGCCTGTCCCGCCCCTTAGCGAGTGAGAGGAGGCAGCAGTCCCACCATGACGGTTCTGACACCACCACCGAACAAGCGACAGCAGCTCCCGTTTTCTCTGTGCCACTAAGTGATGTGCCTCCAGCAGCCCAGGTGCGGTTATAAGACGGCAGGTCCTCAGCTTTGGGGACATGAAGCAGCTTATCTGAGGTCACTCAGCGGGGAAGGGACACAGCGGGCATTTGAACCCAGGCCGTTGGGGCTTCGCTCCTTGACCCTTCCATGCTGGGCACGTGGGACCCTGCCCTTCACGGCCCCCGGGGGCCTGTGGTGCTCACGTGCCAGCGGCCTGGGGGGGACTCTGCATTTGAACTTCTGGTATGATCCGGGTGAGTCTCCCTCCGTCCCCTTGAAAGTTGAGGGGTTTTGTGCTGAGCTCTCGCAGGGCGGGGTCTGAGAAAGACGAACAGGGGGTGAGGGCTGCGCGTGGCGTGCAGGTGTGCTCATGTGTGCACAGAACGGCCCGTGTCTGTGGTGGGGGAGCGTGCTGTGATAAGTAGCGTGGACAAAGTCGTGTGTGCACACGTGTGCTGGTTTGGGTCTGGTGAATACAGCCGAGCACGGGTGCTGCTGTTACGTGTGGAGGCAGCGGGTGTCCTGGGCTCATCCCTGTCAGAGGGAGGGGCGTGGCAGTCATCTCCCCAGAAGGAGATGCAGGCTGGAGGGACACGGGGGACCCTCCCCACCCAGGACCGCAGGCACCCACGGGCCTGGCGTGATTGCTCGTAGTTGTCTGAACGCCGTATTTAGAAGGCTCACTCATAAGTGCAGTTACAAAGTGGGTGCCGTTTCCTTGGCGTATAAAGAATTCAGACGTAGTCTAGCGTCAGCCTGTGCGCGGCACGGGTTTGCCATTGACACACTAGGGTTTCTAGTTCCGTGTGGAATTCTAATTCCATTTATCAATCAGAAGTGCGAAAGGGATTCAATCTGATTAAGCTCTATGACTGGAGAAATCCAGAGGTGCAAAATTGTAATACCACGGATGTCTTTAGTAGAAAATGCAAATGCTGCCTGAGAGTTGGCCGGCTCTGACCTGGATGCCCCTTGAAGCATCTCCTCACTGAGTTTGGTAAAACAAACAAGAACGAAACAGCGCAACTACAAAAAACACGTCTGTGAATGAAACCTGCACAGTCAGAACCCTAACGCACAGGGAGGTTCACGCATGTCGCCGGCGGCCGTGGTGGAGACCGTGAACGTCATCACTGGTTATTTTTACTTGTGATGAAGACTTGTTTATGTAGATTTAAATCATCATACCGTTTTCAGGTTTTAACCGGTTCTCAGCCCCTTGTGAAGTGACAGGAAGGCCACGGAACCGGGGGAGGGGTGAGTGGCCGGCCGGGACGGTGGCGGGAGACAATGAGGCTGCCAATCAGATACTTCCTTACCCAAGAAGCCAGCTTTAACTTCGCTTTGTCTCTTCTCCTCTGCTTGCAGAGAGCGGCAAGTCTTAGAAAAGTCTCTGCACCGTTACCCTCCACGAGTCCTGCCTTCTGGTTGGGTGGGATGATCTGTTTCAGAGATGTAGTGACCTTGAGTGTCCACAGTTATTTTGCGCAGGGGAGTGGCTGTGGTATTCCGCACGAAGAAGAGAGACACAAAAGAAGCCTTGTTTGTTTGGGACAGGTCAGGGGTTCAAGGAGGCTTTGAAAGGCTCAAGTTGGGATAATTGAGTTATCAGATGTCAACTGTCCGCTTCCGTGAGCCCACGTCTTTATCCTCTGTCAGTCTGATGGGATCCAGAAGGCTGGCCAGTGGGTGCGCCCTGGTTCTACCCCCAAAGCCCTGCTGCTGCCCCAGGTTGGTTTTAGGAGCCACGAAGGCGCTGGATAGCATCTCGCCTTCTCCCTGACTCAGTGGTCTTGAAGTGCTCCATGAGGGGAGCACTCAGGTCCTCAGGTGACAGACGGCCCCTTGCCGTCTCAGGTGGCCTCACTCATACCTGCGCACGTGGCCTCCCAAAAGTCTGCTCATTTCCATCTCCCCGCCCCCGGCTTAAAACAAAACAAAACAAAACAAAACAACAAAACAAAATAAAGACACTGGTTTTCATTCTAGAGCTGACTGCATGGTGTTTGCTGGAGGGCTTCACTGGGAAAGCTGCATGTGGGACCCCAGAGCGCCCTCTCAGAGTGGCCTTGGACAGAAGACATGCCCAAGTGGAAGAAAGGTTCTTGCTGGTTTTCCTGAAGGATGTTTGGGTTTGGGCCTCTTTACAGTGTCTGTGATTTGGGGGCACCGCTGTGTATGTGACGTGAAGGAAAACGAGCTTGTGCTACTTTTAAGTAGTTTGACTCCTACGTTTTGTGAAAACCGGTCCCTGTGCCTGCTTTAGAGAAAATAACAGTATTTAGGGAAAGGGCGATTTTATTATCATGCTTTTCACCTTTCAGAGAGGTGAAATGGTAAAATGTGCTGGAATGAAGTGTTTCCCCTGGAAATCCCTCAGGAATTGTCACGTGTGGTGGGCTGGTGAACCTGGCCTTGGGGAGGACTCCAGGCTTCCTTGGAGTGGCTTCTGGTGGCTGGCCTGGAGGTGGGTAGTGGTGGGACGGGGAGGTTGTCTGCTAGACCCCGGCTGTGACCCAGACCCTGTGCAGGGACAGACCAGGCCCAGGGCTGCCCAGGAGGCGACGGATGGCTGGTCTTTTTCTTCCCCAGAATCCCAGTTGTGCTCTTGCAGGCGCGTGGGGAGCCCCTCAGTGCACCTGTGCCTGTGGGAGTAAGTGCATGTGGACCGACAGGAGGACCCTCCCCGCCTCCAGCAGGTGGCAGGAACCCCGGTTTGCAACAGGGCTGATGCGTCCAAAAGCTGGGAAGTGGGGCATGAGTCCTGCTCGTTTTTCTTATCATCGTCCATTAGCCTTTTCTGCTTCTGGTCTACTGGGGCCTCCCCACGGGGGAGGAAGCTTGTCTGCCACCTTTGGGCGCCCAACCCCCGCCCCCATCCTTCTGCATGCACTGGGGGAGCTGCTGCCCCACCCTGCTGCTCAGACTGGGGGCTCTCTGCAGCCTGGGGACTCGAGGCCCCGTCCTGTCCCGGGCACCTGCTCCCTGCTGCTTGGGGGCCTCTCTCTAGTCGTGGGGTCTCAAGTGCAGGTTCGGGTTCTCGTGGGCTCTGAGGCAGGGGTGTGTTTGAGCACACGCGTGTACTGCCGCCTCCAGGTCCGAGGGACTCCATCTGCTCCCTGGCGCAGTTTGCCGACCCTCGGTCTCCTGTCCCCAGCCCACGGCGTGGATCCACTTCTCGTGTGCTCTGCACGGAACGCCTGTGCCTTAGAGCTGCTCCTAAATGTAGCCGCCTGGAGCCCAGCACTGGAAGGTCCAAGGGTGCAACTTTGTGTAAACTTAGGGTTTCTCTTGGCGAAGCTGGCGCCCTGTGGTCTTGTCTGTTCCTGTGGGGCATCCACTCCCACCCCGACCTCCTTGCAAGCCAGCCTCCCTGCCCACCGTGCCCTCCGCCTCCTGGCCTGGCCCCCGGCTGCCCCTTCTCCTCCTGCTCAGCACTGTGAGCTGTGGACGTTGTCACCAGAGAGAGGCCACCTCCAGGCCCTCATCCCTGCCCCTTGGGACAGATGTGAGGTGTGCGTGGCGGGAGGGGTGGGTGGGCAGAGCCCACGTGGCAGGAGCTGGTGGCCTAGGATGAGCCCGGGCCTCCTCACCTCTAGGGACCTTCCTGGGCTGCTGTGTGGCTTCAGTGAAGAGAAAGGACTTTATAGACAGTCAGGGGGTGCGATAGTCTGCGACGTGTTTTTCACTCCATAATGGAGTTCTGTAATTTTATGACTCTAGTAATTGCCGCTGGAGACAGTGCTGCACGGTCCCTGTGACTCCGCCGGCCACATGGGGGGTGGGACTCCCAGAAGCCCCGCCTCCTGAGGCTGAGCGTCGGGGTCGGGCCCCTGGCGCACCTGGGCTTCTGTGGGGGCCCCGTCTGCCTGGGCCTGGTCTTGGCCTCCTTTGGCATGTGGCCTCTCCCATCATCCGCCCGTGTTACGAGCTTCCAAGCTACCCCAGGCCTCTCGCTGCGGCTCGCAAGGTGCAGCAGGGGCTGGGCCGTGGGCTGGACGCACCTTTGTCCCAGTGCCCTGAGGCAGCGACCTCCGTGCGTGGACTGGGGCTCTGGACTTGTCTGCACCACAGCTGGGTCGGTGTTAGGGACGGTGGCCGCGAACTGTCAGGCACCGGGGGCCTGGTTAGGAGGTATTGCCAGCCTGCTGCAGGTCTGTCTTGTGGGCGGGTGGGGGGCGGGGGCACGTGTCTAATGCTTCCCCTTGAGCTTGCGGCCTCGTGCTTAGTTGTGAGGCCCGTTCTTGGGTCCAGAGCACCACGGGCATGGGCACCTCTGGTGCCATCAAGGAGATCCATGTTGGCTGGAGTTCACGGGAGAGGCAGAGTACTCACCTGTGTCTGAGATGATGGCACTGCGTCCCCCCCCCCACCCCACCCCACCCCATTCCAGGCAGAGAGGGACCTGCCATCCCTACCTGACAGCTGAGAACATGTCAGGTGGCCCATCGCAGGGGCGGACTCGGGAACCTTGCTGCACTTGGGTGCTGGCCGTCAGCAGTGCACGAAACCCTCCAGAATCTCCCCTGTGAGAAGGCAGCCCAGGGTGCTGCTTCCCTGTTCCTGCTCCCCAGCTCGGGTTCTCCAAAGGAGACGGGACAGATTCCCCTGGCCCCCATGTACTGGTGAGACCACCACCAGACAGTTGCTGAAGGCAGCAGGCAGTTGCTGAAGGCAAGAGTGTCATTCCTCCTGATCCAGACCTAAGGTGCCAAGTTCCAGAGGGCTCCAGAAGGTTCTAGAAGGTTCCAGAGGCCCAGCTTTGTGTGGGGAATGAACTTGGGCCTCTGTAAGGGCTGCCTTGGGCTCCACAGTGCCCGGACGTGTGTCCCGCGGACTCAGGTCTGGCCCCGGGAGGGACAGCTAAGGGCTGAGTGTGAAACCAGTGGTGCAGCCACGTGCCAGCTTGCATGGCGCCTGTGAGATTGCTCACCTTGCTCACAGCCTCCAGGCTTCTCTTCCCAGCAGGAGCAGAAGGAGCCCGAGAGGGAACAGGCGGAAATTGGAGGGAAATGAGGGGGAGTGAACTTAGAAACTCCCAGCCCAGCACTAAGCTGCCACTTAATAGTATGCAAATGAGCCAGTCGTCAAACAGCTACCCGGAGAGAAGTGCGGGGAGCTCACAGGAGGGCCTCAGGGGGAGAAGCGCCCACAAGAGCCCAGTACACTGCCAGGGGCCTCAGCTAGAGTTGCTGGTTATTTACTGAGCACCTATTATGTACGAGGGGCAGCCGCCCCCAGGAGACCACGGCCTCTTCAGTTCTGTCTGGACCTGCACCAGGCACCTTGCAGCATTTGCTCTGAGCCCCTTGATGAACCCAGGAGGGAGCATCATTGCTGCCTGGAAGGCGGGAAGGCTTCTTGAGTGACGGGGGAGACTTTGCAAGGTGGACAGAGATGCTCCTTTAAGCGTGTGGTCGGAGTGTAGGTGGTGAGGAGGCCTGTGGGAGACCACAGTTGGTCACAGGTGAACTTGTCCCCCCCCCCCCCCCCCCCAGAACACAGGTCACCCAGTGAAATCTGCACGTCAGACCAGCAAGGACTGAGGCTTTAGGGTTAAGTATAGCCTATGCGGGGCGCCTGGGTGGCGCAGTCGGTTAAGCGTCCGACTTCAGCCAGGTCACGATCTCGAGGTCCGGGAGTTCGAGCCCCGCGTCAGGCTCTGGGCTGATGGCTCAGAGCCTGGAGCCTGTTTCCGATTCTGTGTCTCCCTCTCTCTCTGCCCCTCCCCCGTTCATGCTCTGTCTCTCTCTGTCCCAAAAATAAATAAATGTTGAAAGTATAGCCTATGCAATGTCTGGGACATACTTACCCTAAAGCCTCAGTCCTTGCTGGTCTGACGTGCGGATTTCACTGGGTGTGGTGTGGTTTCCCTTGCAAATCTGGAAACCCTAGTCTGGGCAGGGCACAGGGGCAGAGGGCTGTGTCTGCATCCATGCATCCGTGCTTCTCTGGAAGCACGAGACTGTGCAGGAGAGTCGGGTGGAAGGGGGTAGAGGTAGGCCCAGGGAGGCTGGTGCTAGTTCCCTGCTGAGGCCCTGTGGCTGACACTGGTAGCTGTCTGCAGGGCTGTCCTTGGGCACCCCCTCACCCCCTTTCCTGGAGGACTCCGACTCCGCTGGAGGTCACGAAAGGGGCCCCGCTGGGGTCTGGGTGGTGAAGTGAACAGAGGTGATATGTTGAGGTGTCGGGGTCTTTAAAAAATACTCCCCATGCACCCCCAGTGAGGCCTGCAGGATTTCATTGCAGTTGGTGAACGGGATCCCCACTTGCCCACTCACGGGTCCGCTTGACCCTCTCTGGCTTCTGGAGGGTCCGAGATCCCTTTTCCTTCTTTCGTGTGTAAAAGAATCACTTTGATTCTGTAGCCGAATGCCATCTACCGTGCTGACTGGGCTGCTTTTCAGTCACTGAAATATTTCTAAACACGGGCAGTCCGAACAGCACCCACCCCCCACCCCCGCCCTGCCCAGACCCCTCACAGCACCCTGCCCTGTTAGCTCCCTGCACCCCTCTTCCCGGGGCCCCCCGGGGTTCCTTGTTTGTGGCTCCTCTTGGACCCTGCGTGCCTGCGCTCAGAAGTGGCTCGCAGAGAGGCAGATAACGATCGCTTCGGCAGAATCGGGACCGACCCGCCTCTGCCTCCATGAATCAGACTGATTTCGAGCGAATGAGATTTTAATCACCTGTCACTGCCGCCCGCACTTTCTCTATATTTATGATAATTTTTTTGGGTCTTTTTATTGAAATCAGTGTTGACTGAATCAAGTAATCCTGATTAGCAATCTTACTGTACCCAGTCAAGAGTGAAATGCATCCCAGGCCTGTTGGTACACTGAGCATTCTGAAATTGAAAAAAAAAAAAAAAAAAGAAAAAGAAAAAAAAGGTGAAGTTTGTTTATCTTGGTAATAGGTGCGGGCGGGGGCCTTTGAGGACGGCGGCCGTTTTTAATTGTTCTCGACAACCCCAGCCGTGGCGGGGCCCCCTGCCTGCAGTCCTGGCTTCCCGGCTGGATGATCTAGTTATCCGGTTTCTTTAACTTCATGGCATCGGACAAATGATGGCTGACCTGATTTTAGTTAGTTTCTGTGGTTCGAGACGAGAGATTTCCAAGCACAGGGATGGTCCAGCGGGAGACGGTTCCTTCCCGGGGAGGCTGTGCGGCGTGCGCCCCGCGAGCCCCCTCACCGTATCACCCCTGGAAATGCTGCCGTATCGATCTCTTAGGCAGTGGGATAAACTGTGACGGTGACAAGTAAATAGAAGCTTCGAACGTGCTCCTTCTGTCTCTCCAAGAGGGAGCAATCGATCACGAGTGGCATTATCAGAACTGCCGCAGCCCCGAGATGTAAGGGTGCGTCCTTCCCGACACCAGCGAGTGGCCCTCCTCGGGCCTGAGACGGGATGAGGACCAGCTTGTGCGGGGATTGTTCCCAAACGACCAGGCTTTTCTCCTCGCGGGTCTTTATTCCGTCTGCTCGCGGCGAGGGCCCAAAGTGAGAAGGGGGTTATGCACTAAGGCCTCTGTCTTAGCGTCCTATCCGTGGTAGTTATAAAAGCGACAGTAATGCCTTCTGCTTCTGAGAGATTGCTTTCAAAGTCAAATGACTTCCAGGTACCCACAGAGCTGCTGCCTGGCCATGGGTCCGTGCCTGTGGGGTGGCGGCTTCCTTCCACGCTGCCCTCACCTCCGTCCCGCCCAGGCCGGGTGAAGGCCAGCCCCCCATCCTTCTGGCACCAGGAGAGGGGATACCGTGCCTTCTTCCCCTGGCAGTTCAGCTGCCCCTGGGCACTGGACGCAGGTCCGTCCTCTGCAGAGGACCGCTGGGTCTTGGGTTGGTCACCTCTGAAGGCGGCTGTGCCTCCTGGGATGGGGCCGTGGAGAGGAGCACCCTGGCCCCAAAGCCCTGGGGGCCCCAGAGACCAGTGGATCCCTGCTAGGGAGCTTGCACAGCTCAGGAGAGCAGGATCCCCTCCTGCCTTATGTGGTGGGTTGGAGAGAGCCGGGCACAGAGTGATTCTGGTGACTTGTGGTCAGCGGGTCTTGCTTTGTGAGAGGAACAGAATGTATCCAGTGGCTGAAGGAGTCAGTGGGCCCGAATCGGTTCTGGTACTGAGGCTGGCGGAGCAAGAATGGGAAAGTGAGTCATGAAAGTCGCCCGTTTTAAACCGTTCAGACTGCGGTGCTGATGGTCTGTGTCAGGCATCAGAGTAGGCGTCGGGAGTGGGGTAGGCTCAGACCTGCCCTCAGGCAACTCGTAGCCCAGCACAGGCACACCAACACTTGGGGCTACTTGGTAGATGCCATTTGGGGGTTCACTTCTCAAACAGGTGGCTGACAAAGTCACCACAGGCAGGGCGCTCTGGCATGTAATGCCGGGGTCCACTATGGCCATCAGGATCTGTAGTGTGCGTGGCACAATGCTCACACCCCCACCTGGCTTTCCAAGGATGGTCCCAAAGTGCACTTGGGTTCCAGGAGAACGTTTAGGGGCCCGTAATGACCTTACATCAAAAAAAATATCCCGAAGACATTACCTTTTTAAACACTATTCTGTCCAAGGCAAAGAAAACACAAACCCGTAGTTTTACGGGCTCTAGTGTTTATATCTTAGTAACGCTCCGAGTTGGGTAAAGCCTCCTCTTGTGCCAAAAAGAAATTGCTCTGGTTTGTACATGTGTTTTAAGGAAGTCACATCGAATCATGTCCCTGTGCTTGGTGACCCTCCTCTGTGGGATAGAATGTGGTGCTCGGCATCTGGCTGGGCCACCTTGGAATGGGTCTAGGGTCCACCCGCCCAGATACTTACTGATTTGAATGTCTCTGCCTCAGATTCAATTCCCATCTTATGTCTATTAACACCTCATCACCCAGTCTTCCCAATGCATTATTAAGAAGGCCGTTCTACGAATGTTTACATAGCACTGAATACATCTGTGTTGGCCCCAGCTCTCCACCGGCGGGCTTGTGCTAAATAGAGTCCTTTCAAGGACTGAAACCTTCCTGTCTCTGCAGTGTCTGGGCACAGCCCAGGGGCCCTTGCTCAGGACATACTAGGGGCTGGGCCTGCAGGGCCCCCTCAGACTTCAGACCTTTCTGGTCCTTTGCATTGAATTAGCCTCGAACCTGACAAAATGCAACTGTTAATGAATTAAAAACTGAACGAGGCGGAGAACTCCCCGGAGGAGCCAGAATGGCCGCTGTCAGCTCGTGCTCACTCAGGGACGGTCACAGAGTCTGTTAAAACAGTGAAGGCCTATGGATGAAGCACTTCACTGTGCCATGACCACCACGAAAACGAGGGAGCCCCGAGCCCCACGGGAGTAGGGGAAAGTCAGTCCCGGGAGCCCCGACTGTGGGATACTAGGCGGCCGTTTAGAAGGTAGATTGGTGTAGGGGGTGCCTGGGTGGCTCCGTCGCTGAAGCGTCAGACTTCGGCTCAGGTCATGATCTCGCGGTCTGTGAGTTCGAGCCCCGCGTTGGGCTCTGTGCTGACGGCTCAGAGCCTGGAGCTGCTTCAGATTCTGTGTCTCCCTCTCTCTCTCTGCTCCTCCCCCCCTCACGCTCTGTCTCTCTGTCTCAAAAATAAACATTAAAAAAAAATTTTTTTAAGAAAGGTAGATTGGTGTGTAAATTGGAAACATTCTTACTACATTCTTAAATGAAGTGAAAAGGATATAAAAATGTATATACTATGTGATCCTGATTTTTTAAAAAAATGTGGAAAAGGAACTGTGAGGAAATAGAGCAGTAATTGTGGTTAAGCTCAGGGTGGTGAGTTTATAGGTAATTTTTATGTTCTTTGTATACTTTTAGGTATTTTCAAAAAATTTTTACCATGTGCATTAATTATTTTTATGATCCTTTTACGGTGACTGAGACGCATTACACGTCAGGTTTCTGAATCTGTGTAGCATCTGAAATTGTTCTTTCCGGGGTGGAATGCTTTGTGTTTCCAGGACCAGGGTGAGTGGCTCTGAATGGTGACGGCTCCTTCAGAGCTCCCCTCCCCCGTTTCTCCCCGATTTCTGACCGTGGGAGCAGACACAGGCAGTGCAGGGCTGGGGGGGGCTGAGTTCTCTAAAAATGGACACGTGACAGCATGGAAATGTGTAAAAAGCGGGCAGAAATACAGTTCGCAGTAAGTTCCACTTACCCTGTTTCTGTGTCCTTCCTGAGTGTGGCCCACAGGGCCGGGAGGTGGCGTCGGGCGTAAAGTCAGTACGGGCCAGACAGCTTCTCGCCTGCAGACCCTCCTTCTCTAATGACAGCCTCCAGGGCCCCCGACCTGCCGGGCAGTGTCTCTTACTGTCCTCAGGGTCTGAGGTGATGTCTGAGGGCAGGACACGGAGGCAGAGCGAAGGCTGAAAGGTAGAAGATAGTGAAGTGCAACCCCCCCCCCCAGATCCCAGAGGCACTTGCTTACGGCTGGAGCCAGCAGCGTAGACAGCGTGATGCGCAGAGAGGTGGTGAGCTCCCCGTCATTGCCAGACTCTGCTTTTTGGCGCAGCAGGAGGGACCCATGTCTGCGACTTCAAGGCTTCTGGGTGCTTCTGCTCCCGTGCGGATCGGTTACGATTCGATCGATGGAAACTGCTGGAAGCATGTTCTGGATCTTGTTACTCTAGTCTCAGAGTGGGGGGAAGCCAGGAACTTTCGTGCATTCGATTGATTCGGAAAGACGTTTAGTCCCCTTGGTACTTGAATCTGTGAAGCCACGGTGTGCTCGTTGGGGGCAGGGGCATTTGCAGTCCTTGCTGCCACCTGTACAGCCTGTTTGGTTGCCCCGATCAGGCAACCAGTACCTGGATTTACGGTTGTTGGCTGTTCACTTTCCAGGCCTCATTAAAAACCAAACAAGTCACAGCTTCCTCTTGTCTCTGACAAGCTCCAAAGTGCCCCGAGGAGCACTGGTCCCAGGGCTCCTCAGGGCTGAGGGTGCAGGATGTGGCTTCTCCGGGGAAACCGTCCTGACCTGCCTCTCGGGAGCGCTGGGAAGCCCTTCATCCGGCGGGCCTTTTCACTTTGCACTGCGCCTCCCATGGAGTGGCTCCTGAGCCCCTTTCCAGGGGATGCTGGCCTCCACATGGCAGGTTCGGGCAGTGCAGGCCCTGGGCAACTGTCCTCGTCCCTCACTGTGACACTCAGGGCCTTGCCTGCCTCTGCCAATGAGGTGGCCTCACCATTTCCTTAAGCATTCCATTTCCAGGCGTCCCTCACCCTCCCTGGTCCCCAGGTGCACGCTTGATTTCGTCTGTTTATCGTATGACTTTCTGGTTTTGCAATTGAGCCTGTCCTACCCGCCCTTGAAGGCCCAGCTCCTCCTCAGGCTGTCTTGTCCCTCGAGGTGAGCATTGGTATGATCGAGGCTGAGTATGTCTCGGGCCGGATTGTCTGACGTCTTTCAGCCCAGGCTTCAGCTTCCGCGTCCCCGGGAAGCAGCCTCCCACCTGTGGGCTCTGTGAACACTGGTGCCCATTTAGTGCCCCCACGTGGGCAGCTCCACGTGTCCTTCCGTTACCTCCCCTCTGCTGCTCACACCCCGGCCTCCAGGAGCCCTGCAGCCTTTCTGAGTGTGGTTACTGGGCCGCACCCCCACCCCCCCATGAGATCACGTGCTCTTTGCGGGCCGACGGCCAGCACGTGCGGTCGCCCTCGTGCCAAACACAGCCCCAGACTGTTCGTTTTGAATGAATGACTGCGACTCAGCATTTTGGGGAGCAGTGAGGTGCCTTCTAAGGAACTGAAACTCCTCCCGATTAAAACCAGCAACCTGGCCTCGGTTAGGTCGCCTGCCCACGATTCGTGCCCCCATGTCCCAGGGTGACAGACTTTGCCCACGTGGAATGCTGTATTCACACCAGGGGTTTTAATGCAGCTTCAGATATTCATGGGGGTCTAATGCCAGAGAACCAGAGGCCACTCTTGTTACGTGCCTCTAATTTTTTTGGTAAAGACTGAGGTCATATCTCACGTATGTTTTCTTTTTTTAATGTTTATTTATTTTGAGAGAGAGAGAGTGCGGGTGAGCAGGGGAGGGGCAGAGAGAGGGAGAGAGAGAATCCCAAGCAGGCTCTGTGACTGAGCCTGAGGAGGAGCTCGATCTTAGGGACCATGAGATCATGACCCGAGCCAATCAAGAGGCAAACGCTTAACCAGCTGAGCGCCCCCCAGGCGCCCCTAACTGCCTCTGATTCTTGGGGGCAGGTTTTCTGGAATCCCAGCACGAGTGGTCGGGTGACAGTGCCATGCTGAATGGGACTTTGCGTTGGGTTTTCACGTCCTGGAAATCTCCACTCAGAGAGTGATGCAGGTGGAATGTGTTTTATCGGCCTCCTATTTATCCCCACGTTCACTAATGTGACTCTCGGGAGCGTAGGCACACTTCCTCTGCTGGGAAATCATTCTGCTATCGAGTGGTCCTTTACTGCAGTTGCCGTGAGAGATCTGGGTGCTGTCGCTCTGACCCAGCTGACCCCCCCCCCCCCCGGACGGGCATCGTGTAACCAGAGGGAGGGTCTGCAGTCTGTTGGCCAGAACCCTGCTCCCTCATTTACTAGCTGTGTGATTTGGGGCAGTGCCGTTCTCTGAGTCTCTAAGTTTTGTTCTCTGTGGAGCAGATAACACACGTGAGTGTGCAGTTGGTGTGTTTGTTTATTTATGTAAATATTTTTTTAATGTTTATTTTTGAGAGAGAGAGAGAGAGAGTGCACGCTAGTGGGGGAGGGGCAGAGAGAGAGGGAGACACAGAATCGGAAGCAGGCTCCAGGCTCCGAGCTGTCAGCAGAGCCCGATGTGGGGCTCGAACTCACCGACCGCGAGATCATGACCTGAGCTGAAGTCGGATGCTTAACTGGCTGAGCGACCCAGGCGCCCCTATTTATTTACTTTTTTTAATGTTTATTTTTGAGACAGGGCATGAGTGGGGGAGGGGCAGAGAAAGGGAGACACACGCACGGGATGTGAAGCAGGGTCCAGGCTCCGAGCTGTCAGCACAGGGCCCGACGCGGGGCTTGAACCCACGGACCGTAAGATCATGACCTGAACCGAAGTCGGAGGCTCAACTAACCGAGCCCCCCCCGGGTGCCCCTGTGTCGTTTATTTTGAGGCAGGGATGAGTTCTCTGTGCAATGGGGTGGCACAGAGCCGCTGGCCCCGAGGAGACGGCGGTCAGGGACACTGGCCGTTGCTGCTGCTAAGAGTGAGACGGTAACAGCAACGGTGAGAAGGCGTTACTGTGAGAAGACGCTTGCCGCTGCTGACTGCAGGCCGTGCGGCTCACCCTAATCTGGCCCTGCTGGTTTGGCCTAAGGATGGACACGTTCAAGTATGTCTTCCGGCCCATTTTGTGGAGGGAGAAAGTGAGACCCAGAGAAGGGAGGGACACAGCTGGAGCTCAGGCCCCAGGAGACATTTGGGACAAAGGTCTGGGTGCTGAACAGCTCCACTAGGCGCATGCTGGGGTGTGGCCTTGCCTCAAGCCTGCCTGGAACCCTCCTTCCACATGACTGTCTGCAGAAAGAAGCCCTTCCTTCCTGGGCCCGTGCCGCTGTGGGAACTGGGCCGTCCTTGCCCTGGCCTCAGCCTCTCCGTCTGTAAGATGCGGGCAGCTCCGCTCACGCGTCCGCTCTGGCCCCACACCAGTGTCTCAGGGCCCCTGGCGTTACGGCATAAGTACGTGACACACGGTTTGCAGCTCACGGGTGCCGGGCCATTGTGTCCGTGACTGCAGCCCGCTCCGTAGGGTTCGCCCTCATTCCGCGAACGTTTATGGGTTTGCCCAGGGCCGGGCCTGCCCTCCGGGAGCTGCAGCGGGTAGGGAAGCGCCCAGATTTTCAGCCAGCCCTCTGCCCAGCGGAGGTTAAGTCTGGGCACAAATAGATGCCAAGGGTAACAGGATGCGGGCAGGTGTGACCTCCCAGGGTCACGCACTGGGGCCGGCATGGCTTGGCTTGGCTCCCGGCCCCACCGATGACCAGCCGTGCCGTCCTGGGTGAACCACCTCAGCCCTCTGTGCTCTGGTTCTGGGGTGATGTCCTGCCCACCCCGCCGGGGACCCCGAGTTACCAGCAGGAGCCGGCCAGCTGGAGGAGGTGCTGGGGGCCACAGCTGAGCGGGGAGCACGACTCCACAGGGGTTGGCTGGGCTGTCTGGAGGCAGAGGAATCAAGGTGGGGTCGGCATAAGCCTGGCCCCCGACGAGGCCTCTTGAGGGTGTGTGCGGACATCTCTGGGGAGCAGAAAGTGTTGGCTTAGCCCTTGTGCACCCACGCTGCTCTGGGAGCCAGGCTGTCCCGAGAATATGGCAACTGTCCTGCCTTCATGGGTGTCTGCAGAAGACAGCAAGAGCCACTTGGGGCATGAGCAGAGAGACGTGGGGAGAGCGGAGGGCTGTGGCGGACTGGGGCTGGCCAGGCAAGTTTGGGGTGAAATAGCAGGTGGGGGGCCGGGAGGAGGGGGGACGCCTGTCATGCCGGGGGTCTTTATCAGGCACACACAGCCATGACTGTCACCTCCTGGGTGGGAGACCACCTCCGAGGCCCTCTCTCGGGAACAGGTGCTCAGGAGAGGGCCATCCCACCAGGTGGGGTGGCCATCGGCCTTTGGAAGCGGAGCCAGGTGCTTGGCCGAGGCAACTGCTCTTTCCCGAGAACGGCAGGCCTTGGGCCTCACGACCTTTCCCTGCGGGGCTTGGTGAGGTCCCGCCCCAGGTGTCGTCTGCCATGTGGGTGCCGGCCGGTTGGCAACAGACTTCTGTGTTCCTCACCCAGGGCGACTCTGCCCCCCTGGAGGCACTGGCGACGTGCAGAGACCTCTTTGGTTGTGACAGCCGGGGGCTGAGGTTCGCCCGGGTACAGTCGGTGTCCCCATGTCAGGGCAACCCTTTCACTGTGGTCCCTTCACATTTGTTCCTGATAATCTGAAGCGGTATTTCCCCCTGGAAGGTGACTCCTCTTTGGGTTCTCAGATAAAACCCGCTGTGTTTACTCGTGTTCATCTGGGTACCCTTAGCCAGATCTCTTCATTTTTGCTGGCACTTCGTTGGCTCTGCCCAGATGGTCCCCGGTCCCCTGAGTGTCAGGGCCTGCTTCTGGGGGCCACTGGGGTCCCCTCCGGAAGACACGGAAACCGAGGCTCACAGAGGAGCGCCAGGACTCCTGATCTCCAGCCCTGAGCCCAGAGCTGTCTGCACCACAGCCCTGCGACCCTCCCGCGGCTCCCATGGGACACCTGCCAGCCCCACGAGGTGCTTCACGCTTTGCCTGGCCCTTCCCCACCTGGCAGCATGTCTGACTCCATGCAGAACAGTTCGGAGTCACGACTCTCGGCGAGATTCATCGGGTCTGGTCTGCTCTTCAAAAGTGCTGCTTTCCACAATTCCTCTGAGTTTTAACAGTGTGGGTCACGCTTTTTCTCCCGTTCATTGATCTTTCTCCGTCCGTAAAATGGGACATGTGGCAGGGAGGTCTGCTGAACTTTGGCCCCATCGGTGGCGTCCACATCTCCCTGTTGGGTGGTGATACGGAGCTGACCCTCCTCATGGTAATTCGGAACTCTCCGGACGTGGGTGTACCTCGTCCTCAGGGGCGGCACGGACGGTCCCCTCCCCCAGACGTTTGCTGCAGAGATGGGGCACCTGGAGGGCTCGGGAGCACACCTGCAGGACTGCCTCTTTGTCACGGTCACTTGGTGTTTATGGAGCACCTGCACGTGTCCGGCACTGGGCGGCTCTCGGGCTCGGCGGTGGCTCCAAACGGACCTGGCCCTGCCCTCCCATGGCTGAGGCCCTGGGAGCCCCTCGGGGCAGGGTCCGTGGTTTCTAGGGCTATCATGTTCCCAGACCAGCCGCTGGGGTGCCACATGGTCTTCCTGCAGCCAGAGCACGGATGACGTTGTCGGCCCAGAAACACAGGTGGCCTGTGCTACTAGAATGTTCCTTAGGCTCCTTGAGTAGCTCTCGGGGATGCGGAGTGAAAGCTACCCTCTCTGCCTTTCTCATCAGCTCTGCCCACCTCACCCCGGGGGCTGTGCCCCTACCATCCCCCTGCTAGTCCCCTATCCCCTCCCCCCTCGCCTATACTGTTCCCTGCACCCCCGACACCTTCTTCTGTGCTCGTCAGATCCCGAACCCTAACTTTGACGCTCAGCTCAACGCCACTGCCTCCACATCCCCCCAAATCATGAGGCGGCTGATGCCTGTGCTGTTTAGTCACCAACCCCAACCGGAAACCCCCGTCTGCTCCGGGACTCGTGGTTGGCTTGTCCTGTGTTTGTCCTCCTCGCTGTTCCTCAGAGTGTTGGGTGTGGCTCGTGCCCCACCACCATGCCGTGTCCGGGACAGGACTGCCACGCTAGAGCCCGGCACACGTTTGCTCTTGGAACATGGATCAGGGTTGGGGGCCGTCTACAGCCTCTGCCCGGGCAGCGCCCCAGCCCTTCCCAACAGCCTGCCCTGTGCTGAGCACTGTGGTGCCAGATTACAAGGTTGAAAAAGAAGGTGCTGGAATCTCTGTGGGCTGAGGGGAGGCGCAGACCTCAGTGCACATTGCCTGGGAACCTCCACTCCTGCCCTGTGAGGTCATCAGCCCCAGCTCCCGGCCAGGGGCAGGCATGAGAATCTCACACGTCTGGGCCCCCCACCCAGTGTCTCTGTCCCAGGGGGCCCCTGATCATCACTGAACGACCACATGGACCCTCAGGGTCTCCTCTGGTGCCCTGCCAGGTCAGTGATGTAGAAGGGACCCGACAGGCTGCACTGGGACAGGGGAAAACGGCAGTTCTGGCATTGTCTCAAGCCCCTCCCCTTAGTGTGGTGGTCCACTCTGACTTCTGATCTTCTTCTAGGTCTAATCTAGACCCAGGTTAGATTAGACACGAGCCTTTGTGAAAACCGGACTTCTCTCCCAGCCCCGTTTCTTCCTTAATAAAGGCGTGTGGGGCCGGGACTTGGCTGGTACCCAGCCTATCTGTTGAGGGCCCACAGCTATGATGTGAGTGCCCAAAGAATCCATGCTGCGCAGTCTCCAAAACGCTAGACTGGGTGTCCTCGGCCCCGGGGACACTGGGTAGGAGGGCGCAGTGAGGGCTACGTGGGCCCTCCCTAACCGTGGGTGGACAGGCCACTTAAACAGATGAGTTTCTGCGTCTGTAAAGCAGCATGGCCAGGCCTCAGCCTGTAGGCCGGATTGGAGGTTACAGGGGAAAACGGCGCAGAGCACGGCACCTGCCCGTGGCGGGCTCTCAATTTAGGGTGGTGGTTGCTGTTATCGGGATTAGGGTTGTGCCTTTGCTGATCCCACCTCCTGAATAGCCCTTAGTGGCTTACTCTGAGGGGAACCTAGCCCCCAGAAGGGCACCTCGGGACTGGCACTTGGCCCTGAGGTATCATCACAGACCGGGTCTGGGGCTTTGCTGAAATAAGTCCTTTTGGGAAAACTCTTCTGCAATTCAGATAATCTCAGCCTGTTTTTGCTTTTTTGTTTTGTAAACTTAGTTGTTTAGTTGCCTTTTTCCCTTGCTGGGTTTCTTTGAAGTGAAAACCTATCATTCTTGTAATTTGTAAAATAATGAAGCACCTACATGAGATGGTCACGTGGTGCGCATCCCACGTCGAGTATGATGGACGCATGGTGCGCGTCCCACGTCGAGTATGATGGACGCATGGTGCGCGTCCCACGTCGAGTATGATGGACGCATGGTGCGCGTCCCACGTCGAGTATGATGGACGCATGGTGCGCGTCCCACGTCGAGTATGATGGACGCATGGTGCGCGTCCCACGTCGAGTATGATGGACGCATGGTGTCCCCCCACGTCGAGTATGATGGACGCATGGTGTCCCCCCACGTCGAGTATGATGGATGCATGGTGCATGTCCCATGTCAAGTATGATGGACACATGGGGCGCCCCCCACATCCCACATCGAGTATGATGGACACGTGATGTGTGCACCCATGTTGAATATGACGGACACGTGGTGTGCACCCCACATCAAGTATGAGCTGCAGAGCAGCCAAGGGCTCTGGGCTTGGTCTTTGCAAATCAGTTGTACTTCTTGTGAATGGGTGTCTCTTCCTCCTGGGATTTCTGGATACTTTTATCTGACATTTTGGAGGCTCGGGTCTGGACATGACCTTGGGGTCGCCAGGCCTTCACTTGTGTCCCCCAGATTCCCTGCTGGAGGGGCTGTGCCTGTGGCAGGAAGCTCTCCCTTCAGCTGTCCTGGCCCCTGCTCATGTGGCCTCAGTGAAGGACCCCCTTGGGCTGAATTGACTTCTGTCCCCAGTGTGGCCCTTGGGTCCTGGAACAAGCAGGAGCCTTGTGAGTTCAGGGGATACCCCAGGTTAACCAGCTGTTTTATGATTGGGGCCCCTGCGGCCAGGTCCTGAACTGTGCCCAGAATTTGGGGTGTCACCATCCTCGTCACCCTCCCTGGTACTTGACTGTGCTCCGTGGGCCCCTGGGCTGTGGCTGACCCCTCCCCACCCCCCCAGCGCTGAGCCCTTCTTGGTGGAACATGTCCATCTCGAGGGGGCTGTGTGCCTAATGGCCCAAACAGCACAGCATGACCTGCACTGGTAATTCTTGTGTCCTTGCAAGGCACTTCAAGATTAGATTCTTACAGCCACACTGTATTGAATTACAAAGCATTTTCTGTATGTTACCTCACCTAATTCTTAATGAACTCTAAGAGGCAGCAGACAGGAGAGGTTATTCCCATTTTAAAGATGTGGAGACTGAGGCTTACCGAGGGAACGTCCAGGGCCACATAGCTGGTGAAGTGCAGTGGAAGTCGGACCAGGGACTTCTCACTCCTGACCGTGTTTTTCTTTTTCTTTTCCCTTTTAAAAAATTTTTTTAACATTTGTTTTTTTTAGAGAGAGAGAAGGGGAGGGGCAGAGAGAGTGGGAGGGAGAGAGAGAATCCCAAGCAGGCTCTGCACTGTCAGCACAGAGCCCAACGTGGGTCTTGAACCCACAAACTGCGAGATCATGACCTGAGCTGGAGTCGGACGCTCTGCCGACTTACCCCCCCCAGGCACCCCCCTGACCCTGGTTTTCTAAACACACTTTCCACCTCTTACAGGGAAAAGCATCGGGGGTGGCCTTGCCTAGGCCCTGTGCTGCCTCTGTGGCGTTTCTCAGACTCGCTGCTTCTCATTCCCTGGACCTCACCAGCGCAGTCTGAAAAATGGTAATGCTCGTGACTCGTTATGTGGAGAGAATCCTGATTTCTTAATTAGGAGATACGTGCATGGGCTTCCGGAAGGCACCTCCTCAGCAGCCGCTCC
Source organism: Puma concolor (assembly GCF_028749965.1). Taxonomy (NCBI): domain Eukaryota; kingdom Metazoa; phylum Chordata; class Mammalia; order Carnivora; family Felidae; genus Puma; species Puma concolor. The sequence goes on along the minus strand of NC_141677.1, from coordinate 85,998,850 downwards.
CTCCGCTCCAGGAGGGGCCGCGCTCTGGAGGGTGGAGGCCGCTGCTGGCCCCTTCCTCTCTGCCTTCATCTGAGAACCTAACACAAGCCCAGTTTCTAGAAAACACAGGAAAACACAAGTGGGCATTTTCAGGTGGGTGTGTGTGTGGTGTTGTGCGATAATGTATTTGCATTTGGATATTTAGATAAAATATTGTGCTTCCCTCCAAATGCTTGGCCATCTGTGGGCACAGCTTTTCCGCCGTCTTGGCTGCTGGTGTTTTCCCAGCGTGGGCGTCTGGGCGCTCGCTCGTTAGGACTGGCTCCATGCAACGTCGCACCTCGTACCAGCCGGCTCCCGGACCGCGTCCAAGCTGCACCCGGCTCCTATGGGTTATCCCGGGCGTGCGCCCACCCACTGTCCCCCCTTTCCTGTCCGAGATGCCAAGAAGATGAATCTCCAGCCATCGTGGGGTGGTCCCCGCTCCCCGGCCGGGCGCTGGGTCCTGGGCCCTGGGCCCCTCTGCTGAAATGAGGCCTCCTGGTACAGAGACTCACGGAGCTCCTGGCGCCCCGTGGCAGGCATCCGTGAATATTTGTTGACTGGATAAATGAGCGTCTCGTTTTCTCTCCTCTCTCTCCCTCCCTCTGCCCCAGTTCTGTTGATGAGGCTAGAACTGACCCAGGGGAGGAGGCACCCCTGCCCTTTTCAGGCAGATGGCGGGCAGCAGACAGCTGCTTAGGGCCCTGCAGTGCCGGGCGTGGACTGTGGCTGTCCTTCCAGGTGCTCTAACGGGCCTGCGGGGGCTGTCCCCATTCACAGGTGCACAGATAGAACCCCCGCCCCGGTCTCTGGCCTCCTTCTACCGTCATGCCCTCTCGGTGTCCAGCCACTGCCTTTCCCAGACCTGATGTGATGTTCCAGTGACTGAGGGAGGGTTTTGCTTCACTTTTCCTTCCTGCTTGGTCCTGCCCCCCTTTGTGTGACGTCCCCTCATGTGCACCCAGGAGGGGTGGTCTGGACCTGATGGGTGGAGGCTGGGGTCAGTTGGTGGCCTCCGTCCAGGCCCCCCACTCAGGAATCTCCCAGCAGGGTGCCCAGCACAGCGAAGGCCAGTGTAGGTACCTTCTCCTGCCCTTTAGATGGACGAGGTGTGCCCAGGGGACCTCCCTGCTGGGCTGCCCCTGCCTTTGGGGACCAAGGGAGAGGGTCTCTGTTTCCGTTAGGCCTTCACTTCAGCACCTTGGCTGAGGGTACGTGGAGACCCTGTTTGGGCGGACCCAGCCCCTCCCCGAGCCCCAGGGAGAACGCGCCCACAAGAGATGCCCGCACCCCTGGGGACTTCTGGGCAACAGCACCCACCATGTCCTGCCACTGCAGTTTTCATTTCTTCAGGGGCTCTCCAGTTTTTTCACTGCTTGAGTATCTGTTTCTGCTCTGTGGCTGCGTCAGTGTCTGGTGTTTAGAGAGCACCAGGCACGGGACGCTGTCTGCTAACAGGGCCGAGGTGCAGGGCAGAGCTCCCCCGCCTTCTCCTGTGCCCGGCTGTCGGGAAGCGGGCCAGGCAGCCCCCTCCCAGAGGCCTCGAGGCACATCCACACCCAGCGCCACCCCTCCGCCAGGGGCAGTCCCAGATGCTCTTTGTGCACGCTGTGATCGGCTGTCCGCCTCGTGCTCGGTGGAGCCAGGTGTGGGTGCAGAGTGGGGTGTGGCGGTGGCATGGGCAGGCCTCGGCTCCCTGAGCCCTGGGGCTACCGGGCCCTTCGAGGAGCCTCCACTCCCCTGGGATGGATGTGGTTTTTTTTTTTTGCCTTGGGACCCTCGGACTGCCCAATGGCAGGAGTGTTTTTTGTGAGACTAGCTGTGCGCGCTCCAACGGCCCGGCCTGGTCTGGCAGTCCATAAGATGAGAAAGCGTGAGGATAAATCCAGAGTTCTCTGGTGGAATTTCCATGAAGGACAGAAATGAGATTAATGAATAAAGGGTTTGGCTGGAAATGCTCCGGCTTAAGCTTTCTGGGAAAGAAAATCCAGGATTTAGATGTGACAGTGGCGGCCAGCCCTCGGTGAGTCCCGGCTGTGTGCGAATTGACCCGAAAGGTGGGCCTGGCCTTCCCCTTGGGCGGAAGGGGAAACTGAGGCGGTCGGAGGGCTAGCGAGCCGGGCAGTGTGGCCGGGGGTTCCGGAGCCGCCCCGCTCCCAGCCGGCACCCCCACGCCCCATGGGCCCCACAGCCGCCCTCACAGGTGGTGGCCCACCCTTCTCGGCATCCCCAGAGAACCCAGGCTCCTCCTCGGGCTCGTATCTCGTTTGCCTTCACGAGGAGTACGTTTCCGGGGCGCCGTGGTGCTGGCGGAGCTTGGGGGTTGCTGTCTCAAGGCCTGAGGACCCCCTCGGAGATAGGGCTCCGCCGCCGTTCCCTGGAACCTACAGGCCAGTCATCATATTGCTTGGGACCCCTATGGGGTCCCCAAAGAAGGGGATGCTGCGGACCTGCCCGCTCCCCACAGCCCGTCAGCCCCGTTAGCACAGAACGCCCCTCACTCAGGGCCCCGCCTGGTGCCGTGCGCGTGACTGCGCGTGAGCTGCTGGAGAAAACGTGCGCAGGTGTTAAAAGGCGCACGGAGACGCCCGGAGACGGTAATGACAATGTTTTGTTATCTTTATGCTGTTTTCCTTGCACGCTTGTTAAAACGTGGGGCCAGAGTGTCTGTGACGGACCTAACAAGTGCCTTCTAATCAGGCCGGAATGTTTCTGTCAGGCACAAGAAAAATGCTTAGCGCGAACAAAGATGCCTTCTCCCCCCAAGAAACACATTTGTTTAAAGATTGGCCTGTCAATTTGTGAATCAACATTTCGGCTTTTTGCTCAGACGCCACGCTCGTGCCGCTCTTGCCGAGGAAGGGGGAATAATACAAAGCTGCTGTTTGTTGTTGGAAGGAAGTAAACTTCATCAGGTCGACTTAGATGTGTGTTTCAGATGTCACTCAGTACTCCTTTCTTGTAATGAAACGCTGCATACAGATTTCTTCCCGAGGCTCAGGGGGATTAGACCCAGTAAAAGAAGAATTCAGTCTTCCTCGCCGTGGCGCATCAGAGTGAGAAGTTTAAAATCCACAATTTATTCAAATATTGATATTTCTACTTGTCAGAAGAGAGGGGCCTTGAAATTTCCACTGAGCACTGTTGTCAGAAGAATTGCAAGAAATGTGTCAGATAATTCATAAACGGAGTTCACTGCTGTGAAATCAGTTGGGAACAGGGAAAAAATATATTCTTGTCGATGTAGAATAGGGGCAATATAACAGAAAATAGCACTCACTTTTCCATCATGTCAGGCAAATGCTCAATTTGGGCCAGGTATTTTTTTAAACAGCCTGCTGCTTCTAGAGAAGCCCAGAATGCATGAAAAATGTTTTGAGTTCTGCTTTGTAGACAAGAGATCTGTTTGTTGTTTTTTCCCCTCTGAGACCTCTATTTCCCATCCTGCAGGAGCCAATCGGAAGGCAGCTGCCAGCGGCTTGGCTTGGCGAGCAGGCAGTCCTGCATATGGTTTGCATTAAGGCCCTAAAAAGCTGTGAAGAGCCGGGTAATGATGTAAAGGGCCAGCGTAAATTCCAAACTGTTGATAGCAGGGAGAGGAGGTTCACAGAGGCTCCTAGGGTTCTGGAGCCCACTTCTCAGAGTCGGGCCTGGGCGTTTCTCTGCTTTGGAGCCGCAGAGTGGAGGGTGGGTCCCATGCACAGGAAGAGGCCCGGCATAGTTGAAATTCTTGGTGCATGAGGACCGCCCCCCCCCCCCATTTGCACTTTGTGGTGGGCTTTCTGAGCAGTGGGTCCGATCCTCTAGCAGACCTGTGGCGGCGACACCCCCTCTCGTGTGGCCACATTGCTTTCAAGGGGAGGCCGGCGCGGCGGGCCTCGTGAGTCCGCGTGCGCCGAGGTCACGTGAACACGAGTCCAGGAAGGGCCACGAGCGTGTGTCCCCAGCGGGGCCCTCCTGAAACTCCCGTGCCAGCCGCCCCTGTCTCTTTGTTCGCAAAGCCCCCTTGAGGCCAGCAGGGCTGTCCTGCGTGTGCGTGAGGAGGTGTCTGCAGGTCTGTCTGGGCCTGGCTTTCTCGGAGCCAGTGGTCACTGTTTCCCCAAATCCACCGTGGAAGCTGACTCCCTGTGTCTTTCCTGCCGGGCTTTTGGCCTTCTTGGTTCTGAACAACAGGTTTGCTGTGTCTCTCTGCTCTGGTGTGAACCCCGCCATCCTGCCCTGCTTCACCCCTGTCCCCCCTCTCTGGACCCTCCACGCTGGGGGAGGCGGACGACTTTTCCAGGGGGCCCAGTTGATGCTACTCCCCGGCTCGGGTCCCTGGATGGGCGTGGAGATTTTCTTTTTTTTTTTAATTTTTTTTTTCAACGTTTTATTTATTTTTGGGACAGAGAGAGACAGAGCATGAACAGGGGAGGGGCAGAGAGAGAGGGAGACACAGAATCGGAAACAGGCTCCAGGCTCCGAGCCATCAGCCCAGAGCCTGACGCGGGGCTCGAACTCACGGACCGCGAGTTCGTGACCTGGCTGAAGTCGGACGCTTAACCGACTGCGCCACCCAGGCGCCCCAAGGGCATGGAGATTTTCAAGGCGCTGTAGATGGATCATGGGAGGCTGATGGGGCCAAGCAGGGCTGTGAAGAGCAGCCAGAACCGGGTCTAGGGAGAAAGGGTCAGTCGGGTGCCCTGAGGACAGCGCTCTAAGCCAGCTCTGCAACAGCAGGGAGTTTTTTGTTCTCCTTCCGCTAACTGCGGGCCCGGGAAGGGCCACAGGTGCGTCCCTCTGACTCGGCCAGAATTCCAGTCCTGGGGCTGGAGGCCCAAGCGCACTGTGGCCGTGGTCATCGCCACGTTTGGTGCGGGCGCAGGGCATGCTCTGCCCGGCTCTCTGGGGGATCCCATTCCCCGGGGCCGTGGGCTGGGGAGTGGCCTGTGGATGATGAGCTTGTGATGGTATCTCAGAGGCTGGTGCTGGGTCCTGAGCCTCTGAGCCCAGTTCTGTGTGGCAAATCTTACCCCCCTTCCCGGTCAGCAGTCTTGTCCTAGCTGCACCTGTGCCTGGAGGGTGTGGGTGTGCTGAGTTGCATCAGGAAGAAAGCAGCTGTGAATCCCCACCTTGGCCATGTGATCACGCAGTGGCCGGGCCCGTGCATAGGCTTGCAGCTCAGCAGGGGACCTGGGTCCAGCGTGCTCTTAGGCCCGCGTCTCTGCGTGGAGTAGAGCACAGTGAAGTCTGTACCTGGATGTCTCTGTTGCTGACATCACATGACTGCAGCTCGCAGGGAGGTGTAGGGGAGGCGGGGGACCATGGGGGTGCACCAGGAGCAGGAGCAGTGGGCAAAACCATTGGCTTTGAAGACAAAACTAGGTTCTGAGGTATTAAGATGTTTTCACTGAGATTTGATGAATGTCTGGCAAGTTGGTGGTAGGGGAGGGCTCTCTGGACCCTTCCAGTTTAGATTTTAGGATCATAAATGTAGTTATTTCTGACTTGGTTTGCAGATTTTTGAACATATGTGCACACGTGTGTATGTATGTGTATATATGTGAGTGATTTTATTTTACTCAATTTTTTTCCCTGTAAAATACATGATGGGTGTGGCGGGGGGGGCGGGGGGAAGGCGTCTCTTTTGTTAGAAGTAATGGATGCTGTTAATTCTTCCAGGCCCTGTGCTGGCCTAGGGGACTCGGGTGTTTACACAGTCTGTGCTTGAGGAAACTGTCAAGTAATCCCTTTACGGGGGTGCCCGGCCTTGTTGGCTCCCTGTGCTTGTCCCCACACGCAGAGCTCTGGGGTGTCTGCTCCGCAGACCCCGGCCCTGGGCGGGCTCGTTAGCGTGGCAGGCTGGAGGCCCCCACGCCTGCCCGCGGCGGCCGGCCTCCTGTCCACGCCTGCTTACTGTCTGCTGGGTGTCGGCGGGTCTGTCATCGGTGCGAGTGGAGCTGAGCCCTGACAGTGAGGAGGTAAACGCTCCCTGCCTGAATCCCCCATTAACTTTGTGAGGCGTATTGATTTCTTGTAAAAATAATGATATTGACAGGCCTTCCAGGAGTAATTGTTTCCAGAGTGTGGAGGTCACTGTGGCGAGGGAAGGTTGGGAGCTGGGCTCTCAGAGCCTGAGAGCCCTGGGGTGGGCACCCCCGCTCGGGTGGGACCCCTGCCAAGGACTTGGGGCTGCCGTTGGACACGTGGGCCCCTGGCCCCCGATGGTGTCCACGGAGGGTCCGTGGCCAGTGCGGGGGGGTGCACAGCCTTGGGTGGGGTATGGGCGGGGGTCCAGCGTGGGGTAGCATTCCAAGGTGCGCTGGATTCCAGACTTTATCAGAGTTGTTCCTGGGCTGATTGCTAAGGCTTGGCTGCCGTCCGGGCCAGGGTAGTGGGAGGCCATGGCCTCTAAGGAGAGCCAGGGTGACCATCTGTCTGCCCCTGCCAGTGGCTTCTCTTTCTGGGGAAGGTCACCTCCTTTTCTGAGCTCACAAGGGAAATGGTGGAGAGGCGGCCGCTCTTGGGACAGCAGGGCCGGCCGGAGCCTGACAGGTGATGATCGCCTACGATGGTCACTGGTGTCTTTGCAGTTTGAGGGCGTCTGGAAAGGAGCCGCTGGTCTGAACGGTGAGAGGCTCGGGCTCTCCTTGCCCCTGGACATGGGATGGGCTTACTTGCAGGAGAGACCAAAGCAGAGCTGGTCCCCAAATACCCAGCCGCGTCCGTCCAGGGCCTCCATGTGGGGGTGCATAGCATTCCAGGAAGGGCTTTTTCCAGTCCTGGAAAGGAGGATGGATGAAAGAGCCACCCTGTAGGTTGAGGAATCCTACCCCGCCCCCACCCCCTTCCCCACGTCCCAAGTGCCTGCAAAGGGGCGGAATCCCTTTGATTGAAACAGAAAACCCTGGCAAGCAGTGTTAAAAATCAGGGTGGGCATGTCATGTCCACGTTCTAAACTCGGACTACATAAAAAATATACTTCAGTTTTATCTAAAGAAGTTACTTAAAGAGGCAGTACGTTGCTTTTAGAGTTTGCCAGCAGTTGGCTGGTGCGTCTTGTGTATTGATCGCACACCGTGTACTTGGCCCCAAAAGGGTGGTGCTGCTGTGCCTTTCAGCGTCCGTCCCAGACCAGGCAGCGTGGCCGGGAGGTGGGGACGGAGGAGCCCAGACAGACGGCCACATGTGCTCATAGCTGGCCCTCGTCCGCAATATCTCCTCCATGTTTTCCCCCAAACGAGGGGAAATCTGATCAACACCACTAACGAACTACAGCAACGGGTTATCAATTAGCCGGGCCAGCGGCGGTGGCCTTGCCAATACTGGCTTTGTCTGAGTTTTCCTGGAGAAGTTGGTTTGTGTCACTCAAGGAAGCCACCCGTTCAGGTACATCCCCTCTTGTCCAGGCCGAGTCCCTCCCAGCGCTATTTACAACGAGATTTGTGTTCGCCCTAATCCAATAGCCATTGCCCAGGACGGCCCATGTAGCTCTGCTGGGAAATGGTGTCCAGGCTTGTAGCAACATCTAATGGGTATTTAGGTGCAAACTAGCTGTGAAGTGTTAAATATTTACATGTGGAATGCCAATAGTAATTGTCCACTTTATCTGAGCGAGCCTAGGGAAATGCCTTATTTGTTTCCATGTTACTTCAATAAACAGAAAGCTGGAAAATCCTCCCGCTATTTCTTGGGGGCCTAGAATTAATAAAGCCAGGCGGTATAAAATATGTGCTTTGGGTTTTTGAATGATCACTTCTGCACCAGGTCATATAATATGGCTTTAACTCCATGTGGCCTGTCTATTAAGCAAGACAGGATGAGCCTCACAAATAATAAAAAATATTTATGCTTTTCTTAGTGATACTAACAAGGTAACATATCAGAGGAGAAATGGCAGGAGAAGAATAAGGTATCCGTATCTTATGAATTCACGGCTCAGTGGGGTCCCGGCCGGCTCCCATAAACACCCTAGGATTCTCTGCTCGGCATTGCCATTATTCCACAGATTGTATTTTTTGCTTTTTGTTTGTGAAATCTGAAGTGTCATAAATGCCTCCGTCTCATCTATATTTGATAGTTAATATTAGTCTCAACCAGGAAAGTGCACTTTACATGTGACAACATACGATTACCTGGGAGTGTTATTGCAAAGGAAAAAATCAATACCAATTTATAATTCACGATCGCAGTCTATCAGTTTTTATGGCTCTCTATCCAGTCTCATTAATTTTTTATTATGATTGACTGAAACGGAAAGATTTTTAACATGTTTCGCTGTTATTTATTCAACCTTAATAATTAAATAAACCCTAATTGGCTGTATTTCGAGGCATCTTGGTGCTGCGGCCAGGAAGGGTTGGGGTGACCATCCATTATTAATTCGGGAGCACCTCACATTCCCTTCTGAGGCAGCCCAGGGAGGGGACCTGCCTCACACCGTCACCAGAGTGAGCGAAATAGATTTTGTCGTCACCTAATCAAATTCTGTTTAGGAGGAGACCATTCGTTTTAATTCAAAATATAAATTATCAATAACGCGGAGAGAAACGGGATGAAATATTCCCGGAGCCACGTGAGTCGGTGCCCCGCACCTGTGCAAAACTTTGATCAGCAGCTAATATCTTGATTAATGAGGCCGAGGGCCCCGTTGCATGGAGAGCCGCCAGTGGGGACGCCCTCGCCAGGGGTCTCCCGATTGGCGGTTCACAGGTCCCTTTGAAAGGTGATTGACAGATGGAAAATTGCACTTTCAAATTTCATCCGTATTCATTTGAGTTGTTCTTCTGCACGTCAACTGCTTCCCCTCTCTGGCAGGCCACGGCTGTATACATTAGCCGTTTCCACAGTGAAAAGAGAAGGAAGACAATCCCGTATCTGGGCGCTCTGAAGGAAAATCAATCATGTCATAAGTGAGAAGTATGGATAAGTTTGAACTGTGGCAACTTGCATCATTTCATCTCTGGCCGCGCCGGTGGGTTTCTGAGCGTCCGGGCTGCGTGCGGCCACCCCAGCTGGAGGGAGAGAGAACGCGGAGTGTAATAGAGTTGGGCCAAAGGGAAATTTTTTTCCCTGGTATTTGTCAAGGAAGTTTCTCGCGGTATGGCACGGAAGGAACATCAAACCCTAAGATTACGGACCCTGGACGTTTTGACAGAATTGAAGAAAAGCTTCTATTGACTATGAGGAGGATAGACCGATGCTTCGCAATCAATCGAGCGTCGGCCTGGCGTTTTTTCAGATTTTTGTTTTCGCCGGACTCTGCTCGCGGGAATGGTGGAGTGTGAGCCGTCCCTCGGAAGGAGCCTGCCGCGGAGGCCACTTCAGAGCCCCGGGGGCCGGCCGGTCCTCCCCAGGGAGGGCTGCCCACGGGGGACCCCGCCCGGGGCGCAGGGGCGCAGGCTCGGAGGAGCCGCGGAGGCCGAGCGCGCTCTGTACCCAGTACCGAGCAGGGCAGCCTATGTCTGCTGGAAATGCTCAGAAAACCGTGGGAGACGGGCATGTTGCAATTTCACAATCTTGTTCTTAATATCATTGAAAGGAGCTCTTCTTGGCAGTAATAAATTTAACACAAAAATCAAATACAAAACAAATTTATTCTTCCAGAGCTGATGCCCAGTCATTTCTTTCTTGTCTTGCATTAAGCTTTAAAATCAACTGTCACTCCCTATCGATTGCATCTGAATTGTTATCTATATTTCTCAAAAGCACTCTTGACAGTTAATACAGTGTAAATTATAATCTGGGGAAATGCTGCGTGTGTTCACCAGCAAATTGCTTAGATTCTGAGTAAAGCTGCTTTTATTCGCCGTTCTTTTCTTGTGGCCATCTATTTTAGCAAGGACCGTTCAGGCCAAATTATTCTAAATTTACACTCGGCTAGTATGTAAATCATATTGTGGAAATCACTTTCGGAATCACTCTCGAATGTAAGCAGTGCTGGAGTGTCTGAGCATTGCATTAATGAAACAAATACTGCCTCGGGGGCCCGACCTGCGGGGGCGGCTGGCGGTGCTCCTGTCGCTCCTGGAGGGAGCCCCCCACACGGGGGTGTAGGCGAGTCCTGTTCTGGGGGGCTCCGGAGGCCTCCCAGGGTCTCAGGCCTGCGCCCTCGTTCTCACGGAGCTGCGTGGTCTCGAGGGGTGGCAGGGTGGGCGGGGTCCCATCCTCCAGGGATGAGCCATCCTCAAGACCCCCCTTCCTCTCGCGTCCTGCTGGAAGTGTGAGGCCAGGCCAGGATTGGCTCCCTGGAGGAAGGCTGCCCCCTCTGCAGTGCAAGCCACAGATGCCATTTTAAGTTCTCTGGTCACCACGTTAACAGAGTAAAAAGAAGCAAGTGCGATAATTTTCATATTTTTTAATTTACCTCAGTAGATCCAGGAGACTGTCATTTCATTATGTGGCCAACATGAGAAATTATTGAACCATTCTAGGGGCGCCTGGGTGGCTCAGTCGGTTGAGCGTCCGACTTCAGCTCAGGTCATGATCTCGCGGTCCGTGAGTTCGGGCCCCGCGTCAGGCTCTGGGCTGATGGCTCAGAGCCTGGAGCCTGTTTCCGATTCTGTGTCTCCCTCTCTCTCTGACCCTCCCCCGTTCATGCTCTGTCTCTCTCTGTCTCAAAAATAAATAAATGTTAAAAAAAAATTAAAAAAAAAATATTGAACCATTCGAAATGTTCATTGCTAAGTTTGGAAATTTGGCACGCATCGGACCCTTCCGCAGCCCCTTGGACCGGCCCCGTAGTCCTGCTCGGGGGCCACACGTGGCCGTGACCACCACACTGGATGGCGCGCTCTGGGGTCCCATGGTGGCCCTCTGGTTGTCACCAAGGCCAACACAGAGCTACTACCCTCTCCCCAGGCTCCAGCCCCAAATCAGCTGAAGTACAGGGCCTGGAAGACGATGGGGTCTCAGGTGTCATCCCAGAGGGCGCTGTCCTGCGGGGGATGAATTCACCCCGGGAGGCACAGACTTGCTCTTTCTGTCTCACTTACGTGGTGGTGGGATCCTCATCTCGTGGATGAGTCTGGTTTTTCTTCAGGAATGTGTCGGTATCATTAACTTGTGGCTGTTCCCTACTCAGTGGAAATGTGACAGTTGCAGTATAGGAAGCTATTTGCGGAGTTCTGTTCCTTCAGGAACAACTAATTACACGTATTCATTCAGGAAATATTTATTGAAGATCTATTAGTTTGAGGCAAGGTGGTTAAAATACTGTTCTTGCTCTGAATGATGGATAGATGGGCACAGAGACATATCTATCTTTAGATCTACATAGAGATAGAGGTAGAAAATAGTATCTGGACAGGTTATAGGTCTACACAGGTAAATACATCTATTTATGTCTGTGTATCGATAGCTAGATCAGCATCTGTCCATCCATCTGTCTCCAGATCTACAACCCTCACATCCCTTGGTGTGTTTGCAGGTAGCGGAAGACGAATACAGGACAGAAAGCGCTGGGAGAGATGCCCGGGGAGGTCTGGGGCAGTGCAGGGGCACCGCGGGCTTCAGTGGCCTGGACTGTGAAGGTCAGGGCAGGTGCACCCTCAGAGATGGGCTGGGGAAGGGCATGAATTCAAGGAGGAAAAAGCTGATTGCCCAAATCCCTCAATAACTAAGGGAGATGTTGTGTTCTGGCCCTGAGCTGTGTGACCCCCCTCTTCTGACGGTAGCGGAGACTTCGCTGGGGTGCCCTTGGGAACCGTAGGCAGGACTTTGGGGGCAGAGAGTGCAGAGGAAAGGAGGCAGGGACCTAGCTGGCTGGTCACCTCACTGCTTCTGTCTCTGCCTCTGTTTCTCTCTTTGGGTTTGAACTTGAGGTCAGAGTCCTCTCCCAGCAACACAATGCTGTGGTTCCCAGGACATCCTTGACAGCAGCTAAGATTCCACTAAACATAATCCCTGGGGCCCTCCTGCTACCCATGGCCTCCCCATGACGGCAGGAGGTGCCTCTCGGAGCACTGGCAAGGACATGGACTCAGCTGTCCCCGAACGCCACACCCTCCAGCTCTCCTGCCGCTCCCTGAGTTTGTGCGTATTTATCCATCGGAGGAGCCATTGGGAAGCAGCCTGGTGAACGCTCTTAAACAAGGCACCGGAATCTCTGTAACACATTTCTACATAGACTAGGTTCGACCCTTGACGATTTGACATTGTTTCATGGGGTTGAGCCTGAACTTGGTGAGGATGAGCTGCTGTCTTTTTCATCTGTTTATTCACAGAATTTGGCCCAGAGCGCCCGTTTGTGGAATGGTAGATGGATATGTGAGTGAAAAAAAAAAGAAGGGAAAAAAATAACCACGGCTACCAAATACTAACAGTCTGATCCCCCCTCCCAAGGGAAGCTCTTCCGGGGGCCTGGGCACCACGGGCCTTCCCAACACATGCATACAAAAGTAATGACCTTGGAAGTTGACCTTATGGTTTTGGGATAGCCCTTGCATCAGAGGCTGCAGTGGAGCCCCTTGCGATGGCCGGCACGAGGTCACGCTCAGCCTGTGGACAAGCCTGCGGGATGGGGCCTCGGCTGGAGGCTGAGAGCTGAGCTGTGGAGGAAATGGGCAAGTGCCTCCCCGCCTCGGTCAAAGCTCTTCTGCATTGGTTGTGCCGCTTCTGTGACTCAGGACACGGGTTTTCAGCCTGTGTCCTAGAAGATGATGGTGAGGAGTTCATGGAGGATCACCTGGCCTTTCCAGTTCTTCCCGAGTCCCGTGTGGACCCCACTGTTCAGACGGGGCCTGCGTTTTCGGGGTCTGGTTCGGCCCACGTGCAGGGCAGGGGCCGCTGGTGGGGAGGGAGGACTCTGGCCTGGCTCTGCCTAACCCTGCTCTGGCGTCTCCTCCAGCCCCGGTTGGCGCTGTGTGCCTTGTTTTGTTTTAATGCGTTCCTGACCCAGGGTCCTCGGTTATGGGAGTTCTCGTCATACAGTTACTTACACCGTCATAAAGCCTCCCACAAAAACGCTCTAACAAGCTAACGGTCATTGCTCAATGTACCAAGCGTTGACTGTCACCAGGTAAGACCTGACCTGAGTAAAGGTAGTTATTGAAAAAGACGAAACACTGGGTCTCCCCGTCGCGCTGTCTGTCCCGGGGGCTTTCCACAGCTCTGGGTTCCATGATGAACATCTTGTTGGCCATTACGGCTTCATTATAAACTGTTCCTTACAGATGTGGCTCCCTGTAGAGTGCACCAGGGCTCAGTAGCCCAAAGGGCCGCGTGAGGGAAGGCTGCACGCCCAATTCCCCACCTTACCCTGGACTCGGTCAAGACTACCTCGTGAGTCTCATGAAAGCGTTGGTGGCACCCCTGAGCTTGCAGCCCTCGGAGCTGAGTTGACTGTTTTAACTGCAAAGCTGGAGACAGTAGGGGCCCCCAGGTGGCTCAGTCGGTTAAGCATTGACTTCAGCTCAGGTCATGATCTCGCGGTTCGTGGGTTCGAGCCCTGCATTGGGCTCTGTGCTGACAGCTCGGAGCCTGGAGCCTGCTTGGGATTCTGTCTCTCTCTCTCTCTCTCTCTGCCCTTCCCCTGCTTGCACTCTGTCTCTCTCTCTCTCTCTCTCTCTCAAAAATAAATAAAACATTAAAAAAAAAAAAAAAGGAAGGTATAAACCATAATAAAAAAACAAATGTCCGGCAGTCTCTGATGTCTCCCCCGCTAACTAGTTGTAGGGGAGCCCTCACTAGTGCACTGTCGTAGGGGACTGAGTGTGATACCAGATTAAGTGAACTTGGTTTCCCCCGAACTTCCGCAAAGGAGTTAACAGGTTGCTCCCTTAATCGGCGTTGACTACAGATTTTGTTGATGGATGTGTGGGCATTAAAGGCCGAGCTTCGGCTAATGTGGAGTTTGCACTTATCACGGGGGTGGGGGCGGGGTGGGAAGGATTTTACAGGTAGGGGGTGCAGAGACCTTTGAGAATATTTGTTAGCTGAAAAGCTGCGTCTTCCACTGGATTGTGAGACTGTGATTTTCCATCTGGCCACGCTGGTTGGGGAGCCGTGTTTGGGCGTGAGCTCGGCTGTCAGTCAAGGGTCCCCAACTGTGCCCACCCCAACTCATTAAACCAGAGCAAACTGTACCGAGGGCGCCGCTGTGCGATTTTAATATTTGGTGCATGTGACAGGATCATTTTAGTGATTTGCAGGATTTATCTCCTCTTAAAAGTACTGCCTAAGGCTACTCTAATTGGTAGGAAAGCAAATTCCCTCTTCTCCTCCTGTCAGTCTTTGTTTTATTTACTGAGAACTGCCGAAACCTATTTACACAATAATGAGGATAAATCACCAGGATGCTTTCAACACAAAGAGAAATGTGGCGCGAGTTGAAAGCTGTACAATTAAAACAAAATTCCAGATATTCCTGAAGTGGTGTGTGCAGTTAAGGAGAGCAGAATAAAATTAAGACAAATGGGAGGATCGCACCCTGGACCAGCTCAGGACGCTAATCAGGATCAGAATTCTAGAGATATTTTATGATGGGCAATTTCACTTGAAATGGCAATGAAGTAAATGCCTGTGAGTTACCATCAATATTTGTAATAAAAATAAACAATCATGCATTCCTCCAGCCTGCAAATAAACAGGGTAAGTTTACGCGTCATAATTATGACATTGCTGGAGTGGCGGTAAGTCATGTGAAAATGTCAGCTGTGTGTTAGCAGCCTCTGGCTTGTTCCCAGTGAAGAGGGCCACAGCCACTTGGATGAGACACTCCAGATGTACTTGACTGTATGACCTGGAAGGACCCACTTATTTAGATGTCAAGAGCCTCCTACATTGGAGAATGGTTCTTACTGGAGGGCGTACCACGAGGAGACTTCCCAGCCCAAAGAATTAGGCACAGCTCTTGCTCCCCCTTGAACTCGGCCCACGTGGGTGTTGGGTGATGTGTGGTCTTGTTGGCCACCTGGTCCTTGAACTTGGCCCTCGTGGGTGTCGGGTTGGTGTGTTGCCTTCCGTAGCTCCCCAAACCTCCAGGTTTGCCTTAGGGCCTCGGTGAGCTCAGTCACCCTGACCCGAGGGGGTCCCAGGTGTGGCCTCACTCCCACTCAGAGGTGGCCATCCTATGGCTAACGGGAGCCAATCCTGTGAATCGAGCTTTCAGGAGCAATCATGAGCAGGGAAACTCAGAGTAACACACACGCCACACCCCCTGTGAAAGCTCACAGGTGCCAAGCACAAACATAGGACAGCCAATCTGGGTGTATTTGTGAGTTTGTAAAACTTCTTTAAAGCGATAAGAGCCGGAGGCCCTTTGAGATCAGATGGGGCGCCCAGCCTGGCCAAGCTTTCACATCCCTGGGGGCTGGACCAGACGTCTCCAAGGACCTCTCTGGTTCTGACTATTGCAGTATTGGTGCATTTGCGCCTTTGTGTACCCCCCCACCCCCGCCCGGCCCCCGACCATCGGCCATGCCTCTCCCCAGCTGTCCCCCCACCTTCCGCCCCTCAAAATCGGTGCCCCACTCTCGGGTTATGAAACAGCCTGCATTTCTGTTTGCATCCTGACAGCTCAGGTGATGGCTGTTCAGTTATCCTGGAAAAAAATAATTCACATAAGCAGATTTTAGCACACTTACCAGGTCTTTTAACTTCATCTGACACTGTTTGGATGGAAGATGAGGGAAGTATATTTTTATATCCCAAGGGAGTTACTTTATGATGACTCTTTCAAGGTGAATATTGGCATTTATTTAGCCTGAGCACAAAATAAAAAGGAACATATAGAAGCATGAACATAGAAACACCAGAGTCAGCAAATAGTATTTTATTTTGTTGCTTTGAATTGCTATCCCTCAAACACAGCTAAATCTAAGTTAATTTAAAGTTTCTCTTGAGGAATTCATATCAAATTAACGTGTTTCTCTGCAGTGGCGACTAGAGCAGGGAACACATCTGAATTTCCTCCAAATTATGGTCTATTTTTACAGTCTCCTAAGATTTGCCTTTGTGGACCTTATTCCACTGTCTTTGAGAGAAAATTAATTTAACTAATGACAGCTCAGACTAAAACATCAATCAGAAGCAGAGTGAAATAACATGACAGTTGCTGCAGAGGATTGGGTGCACACAGAAGACCGGATTCCGCGTGGGAACTGCTCCCCCACATTTGCCTTCAATTTTGTTCACGTGGCGCTGAGGCCTCCCGTCCTTTCCCGTGGCCCCGCCACGCGCTCGCACCCTGAGGAGGGGCTCCTGGGACGCCCCGTCTCACTCCTTCCTCCGGCTGTGGTCTGTCCTGGGCAGGAACCGGGGAATCCGTCCATGTCCTCCTGGGTCTCCCTTGCAAGCCACCGCTGCCTCCGCGGTGCACGTCGAGAGGGTTTTATTTATCTGTGTTTTAACCAAGCGGTTGGCGGTTCTTTTCGCCCACTTGGAGTCGCCCAGCCGTCCCGGGGGTGCTGGGGATGGCCCGGGCCCCGTCCTCCCGCCGCGGAGTCCGTTGGGAGGCCGGGGCCGAGAGGGGCACACCTCGCTCACGCTGCACCCGTCCCGACACACGTCATGGGGCTTTGTGGCACTCGGTTGGCATCCAGAAATGCCAGCGGACTGTTGAGAAAATTTAAGACGTTTTCATTGGCAGCCGATTTCGCCGAGTCCCCACCTCACTGACGCGGACTCAGTTTATGAATGATGGGGTGGAGGACGTTTGCTATCAGAAGCGCACAATGTAGCTCTTAATAAAAGATTAAACAAGGAGGAGAAGGCAGCGCGGATTTCTGACGCACTGCTGATAAGAAGCTCCAATTCAAGGCTGCGAGGAGGCAGGAGCCGACAGTGACAGATACTGAACGAGAGACAATGAACACATGTTGCTCCCTGCACTGTGACGTGTAGCCATGTGGAAAATCTGTCTGAGGAACTTTTTACAGATCAGACGCCGAAAATGTTTTCTCCTTACTCGAGGCTATCCGTTATCCGAGGACGGAAAATTAATAGACACGCAGAAGTGGCGGCGGCCGCGGCCGGGCTGCTGGCAAGGAGGTGCCGCGGCTCCTGGGCGTCCGGGGGGGGGGGGGGGGGGCGGGGAGGGGGTGGGGAGGGAGGAGGCAGGCAGCGAGCTGTCAGTTTGAGAAATGAGGAGTGTAAGAGGCTGGGACCAGCTTGGCAGATGTGCAAGAGGAACAGGGAGCATATTGATCAATTAAATATGCAAATACCTCAGCAAGGAAAGACAGAGACGAATAAACTGACAGAAACATCAAACTGCACATTAATGATTCGATGGAGAGCCCATCCCAACAGTTTAGTGTTAAATAAATGCTACTTTACCAGAGTAGGTGTGCGGCGTCCTTAATGACGTGACGGGGCACGGGAGGCTTGGGTGCTTAGGAGCCCGGGTGCCGGCGCTTTTGGGGGGGGGGCAGCCCACAGGCTTCCCCCCACCCCCAGGCCCCCCCCCCAACAAGGCCCGGAATTCATCTTTCTCTATAACAATAGCCCGCTGCCATCCCATTGTCCCCGACTTTCTCAGGTCACTTCTATATCATTTCCTTTCTCAGCCTCCCCAAAGAAAGCCTGATTGTTTCAGGCCAGACTTTGCTGGCAGCCTCCTGCCCACGGGTGAACCCCGTAAACCCGGGGACCCCGGATTGGGTTTCATTCCTGCGCGGCAGGCCCGGCTGGACAGGATCAGTACCTTTTGTCCATGACTTTTACTCTGTGAAAGGCACCTAATTATGACTTAGCTCCTCAGACTAATGAAATTATCGTCTTGTTCTCTTGCTTCTGTACTGTTGTCAAGACTTTGAAACATGATCGTTTAATTACTGACACCTACTGTAGCTCATTTTATGCATGCAGAGCTAGAAAATGCTGGTCTCTGGGAGCCCAACAGGAGTGCGGAGCTCTGCCCTTTTGGCTGCGCGTGTAAAAGCCCTCTTTTCATATGAAAATTTCATACAGCGCTGGGTCAGCTTGGGCTCTCTTCTGTTAAGCAGCCCCAGATTTAGTCATTTATAACAGAATTATTTGAAATTCCTGGCCAGGAAAAGGGCAGAAATTGCAGTGTTTGGAGGATGCTGAACAAAACCCCAACAAAGTTCAATGATATCTGCCCTTGGCCGCCCGTGTGCTTGCGCAACCGTGAGTGGCCCCATCACGATGAACGTGAAAAAGTAAGATGTCATTTAAAGAAACTGGGGAAAATATTCAGACTTTGACATTTGGGCTGTTTTTCCACTCTGATAACATCAAAAC
>NC_141677.1:85955646-85973146 GCF_028749965.1 Puma concolor | reverse complement strand
GAGTGGTTGGCTGCCTGACCCACAACTGTGTCTCAGAGTGTTAGGGTGGCCGCCCGGGCAGGAAGGTGTGCCCTGTGCTGTTTGCTCTGTTACATGAGCAATTAATGGGGCTCTTTACTCTCAGGGAAGCCGACAGTCTTCATAACCAAAAAAAAAAAAAAAAAAAAAAAGAAAACCACTTAAGTGGATTTTGCTAATTTTTTCTTTGATTTCAGGAGCGTGAAGAAAGCACGTGGAGCCACTGAGCTGTGGCGGGGTACAATAGGGTGGCAGGAGGCTGGCTTCTATGTTCTGTGCAGTTTGCATTCTTGACACATGCGACTCAGGCCGTGGGGAAGAAGTTAGGGACTGCCGCCTACTTCTTTTTTTCTCTTTTTCGTTTTTTAAATGTTTGTTTATTTTTGAGAGAGACAGAGACAGAATGCGAGTGGGTTAGGGGCAGAGAGAGAGGGAGGCACGGAATCCGAAGCAGGCTCCAGGCTCCGAGCTGTCAGCACAGAGCCCGACGCGGGGCTCGAACTCATGTGAGACCATGACCCGAGCCGAAGTCCGATGCTCAACCGACTGAGCAGGTGGCCCCCCCCCCCACTTTTTTTTTTTTTTTTTCTTAAACAGGATATTCTTCAGTTAATTCTTCCTGGTTGCTTTCCTTAATTCTTGTAACATCTGCCTAAACGAAGGGTGAGGCTATCTCAAAGTGAATGACAGAGTTGTGCGTGTCCTCTCTGATCACACCAGTAGGGAAAGTGTTTTCGAAACTCACGGGTAGGCTCTGCTGGTCCTTTAGTTCTTGGGGGTGGGGGTGGGGGTGCTGCTCAGGTCGTGGGTGGGTGTGAACGGAGCCCCTTGACAGGGAAGTCTGCTGGCAGAAGAGCCAGAGAGGAAGACGGGACGACCCAGCTCAGAGGAAGGGTCTGCCCCAAGTTTGCTGGCTGGAGGGGAGCTGTGTCCTGACTGCACAAGGGCGTCCGTGTGCGCCCCATTGATGCTGCGGCGAGAGGCCCTCTAGTGGGGACAGGAGGCACTGCGTGCCTCTCTGCCTCCGACAACAGTGCTGTCCCTCAGGACCCCAAGCTCATTGTGGACCCCCTCGGCAGCAGGAGGGCAACGAAGTGTCGGGGGGTGGGGGACGGGGGGTGCTTGGGGGCTCCCTTGTGGACCCTGAGCATAGCAATGGGAACCTGCCGGGCTGCCCATGTGCCAGGGCTTGACCACAAGCAGAGGTGATGTGCCACGTTCCCCCGCTCACCTGCTTTGCCGGATGGACGCTGGGTTTGTGAGGTCACCCTCCTGAAAGTTGCAGTCGAGCAGGACAAGCAGAGAGGCGCTGTCCGATGGCTATGAGGCCAGTTCCACTCGTGGTTCTGTGGGGGCGGTGGGGACACCTTTCTGGGTCCACTGACTCTGCTGTCACTCCTCTGGCCCAGGCTGTGCCATCTGTAGGGCCCCTGCTCACACTGGGATTTTGATAATTCTCTACCTTTTTTTTTTTTTTTATAATTGCAGAATCATAAAATATTTTAATTTCAAGGTTAGCAATTTTCTCTTGCATACTTAATTTATAATTAGCTGGTTTATAAACCTGTTCTGCGAATATAATTTTACTGTTGCCAAATGTTCTTCATGAATAATTAAGGGCAAATCCCTATTTATCAAATTATTAATATACCTAATAGCCTTGTTTTCATAAACAATGCATTGGAGTTGGATTTAAAGAAAACCACCTCTGAGGGATCTGGTGTTCTGTTCCCACCACGGCAAGGACCTGCTCTGGGCATCTGCACAGAGGGATGCTTGTGCTGTGTTGATGTCACGGCCCCCGGCCTTCTTTCCTCCACAAAGGCCCAGGTATCAGTAGCTGGACAAACACAATGGCCATTCACCAGTGGGACTGGCCTTCTCGGCCTCTTGAACAATGTTGTTATTTGTTCTAGCAATTCACCAGGAGCATTTTTGGAGGAAATGTAACAGATGAAACCATGCTTTCAGCCTTTAAAAGTCTCTTTCGGCATGATCCCACCCCCATTAGTAGGGGACCGCTTTTCAAAGTGAGGAAAAGCAACTTTTATGTGCGAGTGTGGACCCGAGGCGGGCATGAAAAGCCTCCGTCCCGCCTTACGGTCCGTCGACCCCCAGACCGTACAAGGTTCGGTCCAGAAGACGGAGGACGAGCCGGCGGAACCTGAAGACTCGCGCAGGGGGTGTGAGTGTGTGACACTCGGGGAGGCTCACGCGCCCCCGCCTCCCCTCTTCAGCTCCCTCCCTTCCATGGAGGAGGACGGCACTGTCCTTTCTCCTTGGGCCAGACCTCAGATCGTCTCCTCGCCAGAAGAAGATGCCCAGCTCACACTTAGGAGAAGCTGCGACGACCGAACAATATGCAGGGCGGCCACGGTGCTAATTCGCAACTATTCATTAAGAGCCAAACTTGTAGGGTCCATCCGCCGAGTATCTGCCGGGTTTCTAGGGCGCGGTCTCCGAGCCCGCCGGCGGGGTGTTCCAGCAGCGAGGGGCAGGTGGTCCGGCCCGGTGAGCTGGGTTTGTGCTCGCTTATTACCATCCGCCAGGTTTCTAGTTGAGGCTCTGGAAGGAGGTAGGGCCAGGCCCCGGTCTTCTTGGGGCTGGCATATGAGCCCGCTCGCCATGTGTGTGCGACTCCGTGTGTATGATTCATTCCAGAGCAGTTTTAGTCCTCATAAAATATTCATTTTGGTTGTGCAGGGCCCTGTAATTGCCATCTCTCACCCTGAATTATTTATACCTTGCACAGACTGACAAAGCTTTGCCATGCGGCACTAGATGAATCAGAAACACGGATCTTTGCTGCCAACAGCATTATAGTTTCACAAAATATGGCACCAACGTCATTCTGGGCTGCCTCATCTCTAAATCCAGCTTTTCTTGATTTGACATTTTCTTTACTCTTCCATTGTCTTAGTCAGGCAGAAAGGTTGCCTCTCAACTCAAAGCAGCAACCTTTCTTGCTTGCATTATAGCCGCTGTGCTTGAGAGGACTAATGTATCTTTATTGCCCTTACTTTTTTATGCTCGGTAACAAGACAGTGCTTGGGCTCACTTTAGAGCCATATATTATACATTAGCGATAAAATGATGCAAATAGTCCTGAATACTCTTCAAACAGATAGTGGAGATCAGCCTGGACCTAGCTGCTTGTCACAAAAACAGAGAATAAAAGGTGACGTGAGAAGTTGGGCGGGGGGCACGCCCCCGGCTGTGGGCCCCGAGAGCAGGCCTGGGCCCAGGTGTGGCCGGTGCCCGGCTTGGGTGTCTTGGCTGGCGGGGACAGGCGATCCGAGCACCCTGCTCCTGGCCCCCTGAGTGCACCCACTCCCCGCCAGCCACCCCCTCCATACCTCCGCCCCCCCCCCCCCCCGACCCCGGCCCTGGGCTTGCCCGTCGCCAGCCTCGCTGGGGGCCCCGGGCACACTGCCTCTCATCCTGCCTGCCCCCCCCCCCCGCCCCTGCCACACTCCAGGATGTGAGCACTTAGAATGAGGGACCTTGGAACCCCTCCGAATATTTAGGAAAACCACGTGAATGCGAATTAGGGGCTGGGAGGCTGGAGCCAAACTCCTCCACAAACCTTTCGAAACTAGAAAGCAACCCAATGGACTCTGAATGCCAGGAGCTTACGTTTCTGAGAGGAGACAATGACAGCCGGCAACAATCCTGGTGAAAAATCCCCGGGTGCCGAAGGCTCCAGAAAAGATCATGTGTGGAATATTCACACACAGAACTGGAGGGCGGCGTGGGGAGCCCAGTAAGGTTTGCCGTGATTTTAACACCTCAGCCCTTCCCTGAGCCACAGACCAGGATTAATTTATGGCTCCTGGCTCATCAACAAAGGGACGTGAAGAGGGTAGGCTCAGTGCTGTTCCGAGTAATGTATGACCTGTACACACATTTCTCTTGTATTTGTTGACACGCAGGGGTAATGAAGTTAAAGCTTCGCACACATGTGCCCCCTCATTAAGCTGCATTACCTGCATTAAAACTAATAATTGCCACTCAGAGCTGTGCTCCCATTAATCATTTATAATGTTTTAATAAGTTTTTAATCAGGACCTAAAAGGCTAGAGAGGCCGGCATAGGCAGGTTCGACACTGGTGTCCTGTGTGCATGCACGGGCTTGATTTAAAATGTGATTTTTTTTTTTTATTAATAATTCAGCCCACAAAGATGCTAGTTCTTAATTAAGCAAGCTGGCGTGGATGGGGGGCGGGGGACGTGCATGTGAGTAGGAGATTGTCCACTTGGAGACTGGGTGGGGAAAGCCCCGAAAACCAAAATAACCAAAAAACCTCACATTTGTTTTGAGAATGGTCTCCATAATGGACAAAAATCGGAACGGCAAGGAGATAGTCCCCATTATCTTCAGATCCCTAAAAACGCACCCGTGTCTGGTGGGAGAGGTTTGAAGCCCTAAGTTCGAGTAAGCGAAGGCACTTAATCTCTGCGCACAAAGTCTCTGTGAAAAGTCCCCCCTGGAGCTGGCAACAAGTCAGGGGGTGCATCTGATGTGAGCCAAGTGATGCTGGCATTTTTCTTAAATAAGGAGCTTCGTGATCAGAGCTGGCAAATAGAGCAGTGTCCAGAGGGAGTGAGGAAGCTGTTTTAATGAGCCCGCAGCGAAAGACAAAATACAGACTGATTGACAGGGCGAATGATCTGGTGGGGAAATAATGTCAATGCTGCATCGCCCATTAGAAATAGAGAAATAGGTAAAGAGGAAAAGGGAGCTAGGCACTTGAAACGAGAGCGAGGTCTGGTGCAAATACAGTGCACTTCACGCTTCCTTTGTGCTGTGCAGTTGACTTCTTTTAAACAGATAACCTTATCAAAACTATCACGAACTATCAGCAACAGTTACAGAAAATACTAACTAGGATCCTGACAGCGAGGCGGGTAGGGTAGCCGACAAAGCACAGGACTCTGGGATGCGTTTGCTTTTCGAGTGTCTACCTGGGTTTTACTTATCTGAACACATTAAAACCACCCGGAAAAGTTTAATGCAAGTCATAGAAATTTCTCCAAAAGGAGGGCTTGGCAGGATCTGTTACGGAGGTGGATATTGAACTGGTCGGCAAAGCTATTAAATCCCATCAGATCTCCTTGGCATCATTTTAATGAGAATCATTGCAAAAGTACAAGATCATGGTATCTATAAGTGCCTCTTGACAGCCTCTGCTGAAATTGTGATGAAAAGGAAAACCATTATAGCAGAAATTTAGCGATAAGGCTGTTTGGAGGGACGGCGGGGCCTACTGTGGCTCTAGACCGTGAAGGGTTAATTTTCTAAACCTAATAATGTTCGATAGTGAGGTATTTGTCAGGAGATAAAGAAGTGATAGAATCTGGGAAGTGGGTCCCTTGGTGATTGTAGTACAAATATTGTTAATGCGGTGTGGTTACTACAGCGAAGGGAAGTAAAATAGCTCTGGTCCACTAGAGACAGGCTCTGCTACAGTAGAGCAGGAACCTCCAGACAAAGGCCAGTAATTGTTGAACTACGAGTCAAGCCGTGGATATTTTCAAATCCTTATACATCTACATTTACATGCAGGGGACGGCGCGTGCGGTGGTAGGGGGGGTGGGGGGGACGGCCGCACAGAGACCAGGAGCCCACAGTGGGGAGGCGGGCAGCCCCAGGCCTCTGGCTGGGGAGGAGTCCCCTCGCGGAGGACATCTGGGCACAGCTGTAAAATTCAGTACTGTCACCCTCTGCCCCTTCGTTATGACGTCATGTAGGCACTACAAGTATATGAGACCCATAACTTGAAATGTACAAGAATTTAATAAGTCTGGTGTTGGAACAATTTGTCATGGCATATTTGAAGAATAAATCAGACTAATGGAGCACACTTTCCCTCCCGTATGGCATTACGGAACGTGAGCCCAGTAATCGCTAATGGCAGGAGAGGGAGAAAAAGAGAGGCCTGACATTCAGACCCTCGCATTTTGGAAATCCGATACGTATTGACCTGTGTACTATCTCAGTGCACAGATCTGATGTCAGCAGAATGTAGTCTTGTATAGGAACTGCTCATTACAGGGTTTGTGAAGGAAGCACATTGTCTCTGAGCACCAGAACCCGATCGGCTAGAATTGCTCAGTAATCAATACTCCAGCGACTGATGGCCGGGCACGCACACACCACAGCTGTGGCCACGGCTTTCAGGGACTTCCCAGTAATTAGCAGGGACTTCAAGGAAGCACTCCACTGGTCACTTTCTTATCAGTCAGGGAAAAGTCTCTTAAAGGCTCTATCTTTTAATTTGACTCTTTAACCGTTTCCTTTCAAGAGCGCCTTAGTGGCCACAGCCACGACTCCCAGAGAGGGCCCCCCCGCCCCCGCCCCCGCCCCTGCTCCTCTCCACGCACACATCCAGTTTGGGCCGGGTGGGGGCTTGGGATTGTGCTGAGCAGGAGCGGATTGACGGGACATGAAATTCGCCGTTTTACAGTGAAGGAGTCAGTGGCATTTAGTTCCTTCCCAAGATTGTGCAAGCCCCACCCCTCTCTAGTTCCAGGCATTTCCACCCCCCACAAATGGAGACCCTGGGCCACTGAGCAGTTGTTCCCCACCTCATCGCCCTCCCGCCCCCCCCCCCCCCCCGGCCCCTGGCCACCACGAGTGGGCGGGGACTTCTACAGCCGTGTTTTCTGGTTGGTATCTGATACTCTTTCTTGTCAAGGTAATATTATTAAAATAGTCTCCTGGTTTTGTGTTCTGGATCCAGGAACTACAAACGTGGGGCTTGATCTGGAATGGGGTTCTTGGGTAACCTCCAGAAGCTGTCAGCGCCATGATTTACACACGAATGCTTTGGGTTTTCTGATTGATGGCATGGAGGTCTATCCGTGGCCGTGTTCATTTGCAGCTTATTAAGAGCCTGGCCTTAAAATGGAAAAGCGAGTACCCCCTCACTCCACCCCCCACCAAAAAAATATATCGGTATTTTTCACTCTTGACTCAGATTTCCCGTCCTGTCCATAGAGGAGGGCCAGAAGAGGAGGTCGTGCCTCTGGGACAGAGGCTGGGATTGAGGTGTGGGAGGGGCCTGTTGGAAGCCAGACCTCTTTGCTCTGAGCCTGGAGCTCAGCCTGTGCTAAGGTGTGGCCTGAGGAACCCTGGGACGGGGCCCGCCAGGCTCACACCTTGCAGCACGCTGTCACTCGTGTGTCCAAGCCCTGGCAAGACCGAGCCCCGGAAGAGTCTAAAACTTGGTGATTAAAAAAAAAAAAAAAAAATCCCTACCTATAGGGCTCCCGAAATGCCGGGAAGAGGTAATTTCAAACAAGTGATACCCACGTGCAAAAGGCAAGCAATTAAAACCGCTCCGAGTTCCTTTTTTCTCCTCAATCACCAGGGTGCGCACGCCAAGCCCACTGCATTTCTAAGGAGACAATCTATTTCTCCTTTGACCAGAGGGAAAAAAATCATTATTACATGATTAGTGGCTTCAGTTAGGTGAGAAGCGGCAGTGCGGGGAAGGCGGTGAGGGTGAGTGGTATTAATTACCTAACACTTGCTGGCAAGATAATTTTATCAGTGATTTGGCCACTAGTAAGTTGCAGCTTTTGATAAAAGTGGGCAAGTTCTTAGCTCCTAGAAACATGAGGGAAGGGAATGGTGTCAGATGAAATGCATCTCATCAGCTTTTCTCTGACAAACCAAATTCATTCCTTATGTAATTGATAACGGCCTTGTCCAATTATTTCACACATTACAATACACAGAGGCCCCCTTACAGGTTTTGCAGGGTTGTAATTAGCTATGCTAATATCTCCTTTATTGGCCCTAATATTGCTCGACACCTTTTGCCATCCTGGAACCCACGAGAGCCCCATGGCCTGTCAGGACCGCTGATTATTGAGAAGGATAGCTTTAATCAAACATAATTGCAGTTAATTTTTCTCTCCTGCTCTCTGTTGCCAGCGTCTAATGCCACGGACTCCTTGATATTCCATTAAATTACAATTAAACAGCCTCCTTTGTTTCTGATTGTCCTGAACACCACCACAAAGTTCTGTAGCCGTTTAAAGGAGAACTGTCTGTCCTAATTGCCTGCGCGCACACAAAGGGCCAATTTATGCAATGCCCATGTAGAATTTAAACAGTTCATAATGTAATGGATATTACACAGGAGCCTAACACTACAATTAAAATGATTTTCATCAGATAGAGCAGCTCTGGTTAATCAGCTTCATAAAAGTAAATATAAATGAACTAATTCATAGCTTAAACACACAGAAGTGGAGCAGACTCTGAAATGAGTTACTGCAGTGGGGGGCTTGCCCCTCGTCATGGGCTGCTGGGGGCGGGCTCCAGTTAAAACGCTTGATCCCGTGTTTTGCTGTGGCCCCACTTATGGCGTCCACGTCCACCATGTGGCACTTCTGGTGGCGCTGTGGCTGTTGGAGAGGATGCCGGCATGGATGCGGCCAAGGCCAAACCTGACTTTCCCCGCAGGTGCAGCCATGGCCGGGCTTTGCCAGGTAGCGGCCCCTGCAGACGTGAGGGCCCGCCCTGGAGCTGGCGGCAGAGACCGCAGGCAGGTACCCGTTGCCGGAGCCAGCGGACTGTCCCGTCCCGACCCCCAGGCAGCGGCCGCTCGCCCACCTTCCCAGGTGCTGGCGAGCGGGAGGGAGCCCGCTGGAGCCTGCTCGGGTGGCCTTCTCTCCTAATCCCTGCACGCTCTAAAAGTGGAAAACCTGGTTTCGGAAGTAATGAGCTCGCACCTCTCCCCCTTCTCATCGCTACTGAGAACTGTCCGGGGTCTTGTCTGATATCTCCGAGCAGAACATTACTGGGGAGTTTCCGCCGATGTGAAACAGTTTGCCCTGGGCGGTTGCCTTCACTCCTGCCGGAGAGAAACAAGTAAATAAAGCCCATATTTCAAGCTTGATTTACTCTGGTACCTACTGTGAAAGATGATGGCTCTTTAGGGAAATAAAGACAGGGTCAGGGAATTAGTGTACATAATGGTCATTTTGATGATGGGCCAACAGATGCAATGGAGAAGCGTACTGTACACAATTAAGCATAATGTACTAATGACAGGTTAGAATTTTTATCGCCTCTTTGCCATCGAGCAGCAAATCCATGTTTAGCAGTAATAAAGAGTTTATTGGTGTTAAAGCCAAAGATTTTCTGACATAGGAAAGATTTTTCCCTTCATAACAAGAGTATTAAATCCTTTGTGTACCAGAGTCTGGAAGTAAGATATGTAAAGTGGTTGTCAGATATTTCTTAGGAAAAAGCCAATTACAGGGTAATTGAGTAAGGGGTGAGAATTACCATTTGACTTCATGTGTAGGGCGTTGGGTTTCCTCTCCCTCCCCAAACATCCGCCCAGCGTCTCGCTGAGCCCTGGCTGGTGGGAGCGTCCCTGCGCTCTGGGCGTGCTTGCACCGTGTCTGTGGTCAAGCACTGGCTCGTCTGTCGCATCCGCCTTGTAACCCCAACAAGGGTAAACGGTAAGCACGAGGCTGCCCTTCCTCCCGGCTGAGGCTTCCTCTGTCTGGCCCTAGATGTTGGGCCTTACTTTCTGTGATCGGGACCAGAGCTCTTGGAAGGGGCTCTACCCTCGGGGGCCGTGCACGACACACCTCCCCCGTGTGCGTCCACGGCCCACGAGGTACTGGGTTGGAAGCAAAAACTTCCGGCGCCACATCCCAAGCAAGCATGTGTGCGCCCATCCCCGGCAATGCTTTGGCTGTCCACCGGGCCTAGCACCCAACTCTGTTCAGCTAAAGTTCTGCGCCAGGCCCAGCTCACCCTCCTCACGGCCAGTGGCTATTTAGACCATCTTCAGAACACTCTGCTGCCTCGCAGGGGAAGGGTGAGCCGCCTAAAAAGATATCGAGGAATTTAAAGAAACCTCTTCCGGGGGGGGGGGGGGGGGGTAAAAAAAAAAAAAATTCTTTCGCATCGCAAAAAAAGCTCCCGCAGACGGCTCCATCCAGATGAGAGCTTCTCAGGCCGGCACCTGCTCAGAAGATTAGCCGGGTGGTAATGTGTGGCATAATTGCACCATGTGGCTGTCCCCGAAGTGAAAACCTAATTGCCTGACTGGACGATAAGTTTGTGACGCCCTCACCTTGTTAGGGCCTCTCTGATGCAGTTCAAATGCAGTGTGGCCGCAGGTGCGCCTAATTTACCTCGCTGCAGAGCGCGTGGAGTTTAATTGCACAGTGGTTGTTAGGAAAAATTGGTGGGTGGAATATCAAGTGACTCACTGTATGCTGATGGCAGATGGTACTGAGAGGCACTGTGAGCTAAGTGTATAGGTGAGGGGAGTTAATAAAAGATGTAAATTCTGGCCTAAAATAGTGAGGCCTGGTGGTATGTAAGAAAATTTAATTAAGTGGCCACGATTCTTTTTCCCATCAATTGGGTTTTCTTCTTCCGCGCGGAAAAGGCGTCCGGGATACGTTGGGAATGCAGCTGCAGGGATGAATCTTGGTCGGTGGAGTCTTTTTATTTTCTGATGTGATAATTGTCAACAAGAAATCTTGACCGTTAAGGCTGAGTTCAAGAAAATCATGTGAAACTTCATAAAACATTAATAAGCCTCAGGTAGGACAGGGGATATTTGGACAGAACGGAGAGGGGAGTTTTGTTGGTTAACTTTGCGGGACAGGATGCTCAGACACTGGTAGAGAGCATGCGTGTCAGCACAGAGACCCCGCCCCCGCCCCGCCCACAGTGGGCGTGGCTTTGTACCCGGAGGCAGAGGGGTGCAGTCTCCCCCGGGGTATGTGCTCCAGCCAGGTCTCCCAGCATCCGTGGGCTCACGTGGTGGGCTAGAACTTCTGTTGTGAGCGAGCATGCGGGCATGGAGGGGACAACGTGATGAGATTTTTGTCACAGCATCTCAGCACCCTGTCAGGACCCCTGAATCTTCATGCCTCAGAGCACAAGGGCAGGGCTGGGGGTGGGGGGAGTACAAACGGCTGTTGCCTCTGAGCCAGGCTAGCGGCTGCGTCTCCCCGCTCTCCCCCTGAGCCACGGTTTCATTGTTGTATCCCCAAATCATCGATTAGTTCCCTAAACACACACACAGACTTTTCACAGACGTTATCGCAGCCCTTAAAGCTCACCCCCAAATCCTTTCTTTTCGTCAGAGTTGCACCCACTGTAACTTTCGAAAATACGCCTTTGGAAGTGTGTCTGGCTGGGCGGTGGCGCCCTCGGGGGTTACGGTTGCCAGATGAAGTTGAGCGCACCCAGTTACATTTGAGTTATGGGCGAAGAGCAGTTTTTTAGGATCGGTGTGCTTTGGGATGTTCCTGTCCTAAAAAATTACTCGTCGTCTACCGGAAACGCCAATGTAACCAGGCATCCTGTGTTTTTATTTGCTGAAGCTGGCAGCCCCATCTGGGGCGGACAGTTCCCCAGTGCTTAACGTGCAAAGGTCCAGGAAAGAAATGGCCAGTCCGAGTCACAGCTGTTATCATAAAGCTTGGAGACCCATAATGTCAAGACAGATGTAAGTCACTGCTTGTGTGTGTGGACACCTTCTGCGCTGGCCGGCAGAGCCCGGGGCGCCTTTGCCCACGCCGCCGGCGTCGTCTCCCGATGGCGCCCCCTGCAGGCGACGATTCATTGCCGTGCTAATCGGGCGCCCCCTGCAGGCAGCGAGCAGCGGGCGGTCGTGGGTAGCCTTCACTACTCCCCGCGCAACGGCGTCTTTCTAAAAGTCTGTGAGTTTGTCTGATAACCCTAACAAATATCCGTTTTTTGTATTTTTGTAGATTCTTTCTAAAGTTTTTCCTCAAGTGCAATCAGAACTGTTTGAAGAATGCAGGCAACCCTCGAGATATGCGGAGATTCCAGGTACTCGTTTCTCAAAGACACGCGGGCCGTGGTCCGCACTTTTAACGTGAAATTTGAATTCTCTGATGTTGTGATTGTTCAGAAAACAGTCTTTAGTTCTCCAAGGGTTTGGGAGCAAACCAGAATCGGTTCATTTGAGAAAAAGATTTAAATCGAGTTGCTTTAAAAACAATCCAGCGTCTTCAGTATGCCAGATTCATGGCATCTGTGCATACCTAAATGGCAAATTGAAATTGGCTCTGAAAATGGGACCTTGGCTTTGCAAGGTGCACCTCTCAGGGTGGTCACGCCGTGCCTGCCCACCGTGTTGGGCTTCCAGACATCTGGAAATTGGAATTATCAGAGCTGTAGGTTAAGTCGGGTTCCCTTTTACATTCAACCATGGTAAGTCTTGTAGGTGTATTTCAGAATGTCCTCAAAGTCCTCTCCGTGTTAGTACGTAACGTAGCCTGTTTCCTCAGTTGTACATAGTCGTGTACGACTGGTTCGGACTTGGAGCCCGTGCTCAAGGTCGTCGTTTTAGGGATGGATGGATGGAGTTTTCACAGGGCAGAGCCATAGTACAGCCTGTTGGGTAAGCATGAGACTTTGGGCCCTCCTCATGAAGCGAGCCTCGCCTGTTTGATGCAGGCCTCTTACAAGTTCCAGAATGTTCTCCCAGCTGTTTCCTTTCCCTCAGGGTTGATCTGTTCTTGCTTCCTTAAGCCCGTGCCTGATTGCTAGGCTGTGTTCCTGGGTGCAGGCTAACTCATATTCTGGTTTGCTTCAGAGGACTTCATCTCCAGGAGAAAGGATAGAGAGCTGGATGGGTTATCGCTGAGTCCATAATTTTCTTGCCTTTTGAGTGGTTAGGAGGTTACTTCGGGGTGAAAGGTACACCATATATGATGGATCATCTTGCTGAATTTAATTGTAAAAATATTCCGGGCTGGGACACAGAAGTGCTGTTAGTCCCTACTAACCAGAGAAGAATCTGGCAGCGAGTGGAAATGAATGCCACATTGGATGGCTTACCATCAAACCGCTCAAGGTCATTTTTAGAAATTTAACTTACCTTCCAGGCTTTTAGGACACGTGGATTTGTCTTACAGCCAATCAGCCAGTCAGAGAAGGGTCTGTGGGCTGGTTCACAGTCATGCTCTGCAGGTGGGGGACAGTGTCTCTTGCAAACATCTGGGCCGCTCCCACCTTCTTGCTCCAGGCTTCATGGTGATACTGGCCCATCTAAGCAGAGCGGAGGTCGTGCGTTGTCTCGCCATTGGCCACCATGCCATCCGTTGCCAGTGAGCCCACAGTTACTAGAAGGATGGGCTCTGCTCTCTTTAGTTCATCTCCCCGCCTTGCAGAGGGTTTAACCGGACTTAAGAGTGTGTCAGGGCTTACACAATATCTCCAGCTGGCTTCACAAACTCAGCACCTTTCTGTACGTATACTGCAGGGCTGGCCCTGGCCAAGAGACAAAACACAGCTTGTCTGCTTCCTCTGCTGAACTACACACTTTTCCCTTGGTGACTGACCTATATAGAGATGACAGAGCCAAGACTGTCCTTTTTTTATTTTTATTTTTACCTTGCTTCTTTAACGTATCATGGTCTAAGAGCCTGAGGACGGTCAAGTCTGTGGCTCAGAGTTAGTTACGTGGCCCTTTGCATCGTGCTTAGATGAGGATACAGGTACAGGTGCTTCACAGCCCAGGCGCGGGGTGGCCCTGCATCCTGGGGATGCGGCAGGTGCCCACCCCATGGGTGGTGGCTATCAAGGAGGTGATGACACATCTGACATTGGACGTAGGGACGCCGAGGGCGGGACCCACAGTGTTTTAAGGCTCGGGGGGGGGGGGGCAATATTATGGAGACTCTCGCAGTCTTGTAGAGCCGTCCTGGGAAGGAAGCATCAAGGAAAGTGCCTCATGAGGGAGTTTTGGGGGATGTGGTGGGTGCTGTCCCTGCTTTACAGTTTTCTTGTGGGCCTGAGGTTTTTTATAAAAACCATCAATTCCCCGTGTATTCATATGTATGTATGTAGTGTTGACCTTTTTTTTTATTATTATTAGTTTTCTTTATTTTTGAGAGGCAGAGAGAGACAGAACACCTGTGGGGGAGGGGCAGAGAGAGAGAGGGAGACACAAAATCCGAAGAAGGCTCCAGGCTCTGAGCCATCAGCACAGAGCTGGACGTGGGGCTCGAACCCACGAACTGTGAGATCATGACTGAGCCGAAGTCAGATGCTCAATCGACTCAGCCACCCAGGTGCCCGACCTTTTTTTATTCCTTAAAAATGCTACTTATTTTTAAATCTTTGATCACTTTTATTCTTTTTTTTTTTAATAGACTTTTTTTTGAAGAGCAGTGTTGGGCTTTCAGGAAGAATCCACAGAAAGTTCCGAGAATTCCCGGACATCCCCCTGGGCACACCCTCCCTGCCAGTTGGCCCTGTTGTTAATGTCTTGCGTTGGTGGGGTACATTTGCTACATCGAATGAACCAGGGTTGATGCATTATTAACTAAGGGCCGCTGTAGCTCTGGCTTTCAGTAGTCATTTTACATGGCATGTTTGGGCATGTGCAGACCAGGCAGGGAGGGCACACGTGGGCTGGGAGGCCTCCTGGTCCCTCCTCTCCTGCTCCAGCTGTGTGTGTGTGGGGCTCTGCTGCTCTGGGTGGTGCTGGCCCTCCCCGCTGCCCACACGTGGCAAAGAGCCAGGCTCCCTGCACCCCAGATGCAGGCTTCAGCCGCACGAGCCCTGCTGTGAGGCCCAGGCTGGACCAGGGCTCACGCCTTTGCGACTCATGTCGGCTGTCCGGCAAATAATGGACCGCGTGGGCTCACCTCTGTTTGAGAACGATCTTAAGGCTGGGTAGGGAGTCCATTAAAGGATGCTTGTCACAAGCCCACCTGGGAAGGTGTCTGGGGGCTGGGCAGGGGTGACCCCGGCAAGGGCATCTGTCCAGCAGAAGGGGCCATTCCACTGGCACCAGGGTCCTTGCCGTCCTCTGCTGGTGAACCTGAGAAAGATTCTTGCTTTGGATTGACAACACTTTCACCATTGATACTCAGCTTGGTCTTTTCAGATGCAGAAAAGTTCCTTAGCAGACATTGGATGTAATTGTAACATCGACCCAGGGATGTCGGACTGTGGGTAGTGAGTGCTTCTGATTTAGGAAGCCTGCTTTTGGCAACTCTGAATCCTCACAGTGCTCCAAGGGAGGACAGTCTCAAGTGAACTCATTTTAATTAGATAAACTATCCGATCAATATGTGAACAGATCAATCAAAACAGCAGCTTTAAAATGAGCGGCTGGAGGGGTGTTTCTGAAGCTAATGGCTGGAGGAATATTTCTCTGAATTGAACTCACTCGTTAGCATAATAGGAGATGAAACTGTGATTCAAATGGGGCAGGTTTTGGAGAGAAGCAGTCTTGAGTCCAAACAAAACAGCCCATGGGCCCCCCATTAGCCAGGGCTGCGGGGGGTGCGCGGCGGAGGCCCCCCAGGAGCGGACGCCGGTTCCCTCGGCCACAGGGCTTCCCTTTGCCAACTCGTTTCACGTCCACTTCGTCTCTGCAGGTTGTTGTGTCGACAACAGTCAACGTGGACGGCCACGTGCTGGCCGTGTCTGACAACATGTTTGTGCACAACAACTCCAAACACGGGCGGCGGGCCCGCCGTCTAGACCCGTCAGAAGGTACGGCCCCTTCTTATCTGGAAAATGGTAGGCACATGTTACATGTCTTTTTTTATTTGCAATGCTTCTTTTCCTTTGCACCATTTTTTATGTTGAGTCATGTCCAGTCGCCCTCACCGGGTGCCCCTCTCGGGTCGGACGGCCCCGGCGGGGGCACGGGCGCTCCCCGGAGCCCCCCGCCGCCAGCCCTCTCCGCCCCAGCTCTTGTTGTGGGAGAGGCCTTCTCACTCACTTCACCTGCCACGGGCTTTACGTTACTGGTTTGTTTCTAAGCTTTCTTTTGCTTGGAGCTTTCCTTGCAGTTTTAATTTATTTGGTTTTATTTTGGCTGTCCTCAGCCCCCATACAGAAGGTCATCCCCAGACACTCTGTGCACGTCTCAGTGGGTGGTTGTGTTGTGTGGTCCCATGAGCTCAGAACACACTTGGAGGACCAGTTCTCGTCTCCGGATGGAGTGGGCCGGGGGCGGGGGGGAGGGGGAAGGGGCAAGGGGCTGAGAACGAAAACCGCATAAAACGTACCAAATGCTTCCAAGTGCCTGACTTCTTGTTTTGTCTGTTAAAAGAGAAGAATTTTGCTAAGAGTGATACAGGCAGGGGGCAGCGGTCTTAGACATGGCCTCAGGGCTCAGAAACACTCAGACGCCGAGGGCCTTCCCCAAACCCCTCACTCACGCAAGTCCCCACGGTTTATCCCACAGCCTTTAAAATAAGGTCCTTGTCCTCTATACTAAAACGCTGCCCCGTAATCACGAGATCCTGACCGATAGGAGTTGTTGTTGTTGAAAAAGTAATGTGAATTGCAAACAAAACACGGTTAAACCTCTTGGAGCAAAGAGCCCATAAGACAAAAACGGTTTTGAGGCAGATCCTGTACGCTGAGGTCTCGAATTCAGGAGCCACACGTGAGGCAGGCAGATGTGTACCAACAGGAAAAATGAATGAAGCGTGTGTAGATGGTCAGAGTGAAGTATGATTCAGACATCTAGAAACTGGAAGACAATTTATGAATCTGCTGTGGTCCACAAAAATAAACTAATTTGTTTTTCTACATTAACGACTGAGGTATAAGAGAACAAAAATATCATAATTAAAGGTCGCCCTGGGCACCAGAGTCATTAGAATCTGTGACGTACTGTTTATCTCCTTCCTATGCACTGAAGGTAGGTGTGTGTTCTCCTTAGCAACCATCACTAATGAGGTTCACAATTAAGAAGGTTGAATCCCTGGTCCTCGGTCCCTGCTTCCCCAGAGAGCCAGAGCTCACAATGCACTAGGCTCGAGGAGGCCCCCTCAGCCCTCTGGTGTTCAGTTGTAGTCTGGGTCCAAAATCAGCCTCCTCTAATGAGCTATTATGATCTGAGCAAAGCACAAGTATTTATTTTTGTAAGTAGCGTGAAAAAGCATTTGACTGTAAGCAGAAAAGATAGCATTTAGAAAAATAAAGGCCACTAGTGGGTACCTTGGAGATAAGACCCAGCTAATCAAAAGCTATTTGCCGAAGCAGTCTTGCTGAAGATTTCTTTTAGGAAATGTTTGTTTCTCAGTATTTTATCAGCAAGTCACTTTCTTGCGGGAGGTTGAAACCTCTCATTCCGCCCCAGAAAGTGACTCATCAGTTTAAAATGCAAATGGGAGATTCTCGGAGAACCAGCACGTAGAGATAGGTCTTCACGAAAGGGGCATTTCTCGTAAACGGTAAGATGTGCGTGCGCGCTTGGCCATTAACGCCCAGTTCTCCGAGCCCTGGACAGAACGTGACAGGGCTCTCCGCAGGACCAGGACATATGCGCCCCGTGCTTCGGCTACTTCCTGAAGAGCCCACACTTCCAAAGTTCATTTTGAGGGCTGGCCATAACCGGCCCAACGCCCATTTACATCCTCCACCCTGGTTAGTACGCATCGTAGGGGTGTGGGGTGCTGGCTTTGAGTCAGGCCCACATTCTTTAAGGAA
>NC_141677.1:85940646-85950646 GCF_028749965.1 Puma concolor | reverse complement strand
CACGCCGTCACTAGCTGCAGGATGCCCCCGAGCGGGTGTGGCCTCCCTCCCTCTGGGATGTGGGCCTCTCTGTCCACCAGGCGGGGGGTGGGTGGAGGGACGCTGTCCGCGTAGGGGTGTGAAGGGGAAGGAGAGCTTACGCACTCCCCCTTGTAGGAAGGGTTGAATGGGTATGGGATGAAAACTGAAGATTCTTCCAGCACCGCTTCCCATAGGCCCGACATCACCTCAGGGGTGGGCCTGACTTGGGTCCTCTCAGAACCATGACTGTCGTCCCCAGAGGCGTCCAGACCCTTGACAGCTTGGCTGCCAGCGATACCTGGGGTCCTCGATCGGGGGGCGTTTCCTCCTCTGCTGTCTGTCCCAGTGCCCCGCCACACGGTCAAGGTGGGAGAGGAGGTGTCCACGCTAAGGGCTGTTCCTCCTGTGGGACCAGCACACTCTCCCAGGAGCCCAGAACTGCCAAGGAACAAGGGGGAAGTGGACGTAGCGAAAAGCTATGGGTGCGCGTCCTGGGCCCTGTGCTGGGGTCTGGGTGCTTTTGGCTCCCTGGGGAGATCCAGACACTGAGAGGGTCAGCTCCTCGAGTCTGTGAGGCCCCCCGTGTGTCTCATGCAAAATGGGGTTATGCAACGTGGGGCATCTTGGGAGTGTCCACGCGTCTCCGACGAGTGCTGGGTGGTGGGTCCAGCCAGGTGCCAGGTCCCTGGGCGGTGTGGCCAGAGTTCCGTCCAGTACCCAGTGGGGCCTCTGTGCCCCTCCGTGTTCACAGCTCACGGGTACCGCACGTCTCTGGCCTGTGAACTTGATGCTGTGCAAGCTCCCCTCTGCCTGGTGTTGGCCGGAGGTCCTGGGCCCGGTGCCTCCTGATCCCTCTGAGTCCCGCTTTCTCGCCGGCCTGCCCCCGTGGGTTTTGTGTAGGTCAGGGAGAACTTAGGGGCCACGTCTGCCCCAGGTGGGCTCTCACAGGCGGCACCTTCTGTGGACGGTTAGGGTGACTGCTGTCAGGGGCCTCGGCTCATCCAAGGAGGAGACATTTCCTGTCTCCTCACCAGCCGTGTTGTGTGTGGGCTCACGTATCTGCCACATGACATGGGCGTCCTGGCTGGTGGAAGGCCCTGCCGTGAGCGTGTCCGAATGCGGCCAGCCCGACCTGCCCATCTGCACAGACATGGAGGACGGGCTCTCCCACAGCAGTTAGTCTGCCCATCATCCTGGTTCGAGGCCTCAGCGGTGCCTTCAGGCGCTGCTGTCATAGATCAGACCTTCGCATCTGCAGGATTGGGTGGGGGTGGGGGTGGGGGGTGGGCGGCTCAGTGGCGTTGTGAGAAGGACGTGATGGCAGAAAGGTCCGGTTCTGCTCTCCGGCTGCAGGAGGGGCCGGGCTGAGCTTTGGAGACCAGCACAGGAAAGATGGGAAACTGTGTGGGGGTGGGGCCGCCTGTCACTGGCCAGCAGGGGTCACGTGTGCAGGGCCCCTAGTGGCAGTGTTGCCCGGGTGGGGGGCTGGCTGGGTGCCAAGGTGGCTCTCAGTGTACAACACCTTCCTTGGCTTCCTCTCCCGGGTCTGGGCTGTTTCAGGGTTGTCCCCCAAGAGTGCTGGCTGCCACCCGCTGTCCCTGGTGCTGTCTTCCATTTCTGCAGGGTGGACGTCGTGTCCCCCACCCCCACGCTGACTGGGCTTCTAGGGCCACGGGTTCAGGGTCCCCTCTGCCCATGCAGAGTTCTCCCACGAATGGGCGTTTCAATAAGGCCATTCAGTGAGCTCAGGCTTTCCGAGCGGGAGGCTAATCTATTGCCCCCCCCCCCCCCCCCGACCCCCAGCCTCAATCATTAACGGGAATATACATTTCAAACGCTGTGTAAGGGATACGGGGCCCCGTACACTCTCAGGGAGCAGAGGAAAGGTGGGGTCATAACCTGTCTGACCTGGAAGCTTCTGTCTGATTTGCATTGCCCTGAAATTGATGGGGACAATGAAGTAATCACTGGGAATTGCACTCTCCCCCCTGAAAATCGAGCCAGCCCTTCTGGACGTCGGGACACGGGCGCGCAGCCCCTGCAGGGAGGGCGCCGTCCCCTGGGCATCTGGCTCCTATCAGTCCCGGAGGCTGCCGGGACACCCTCACGGTGAACCTTCCCGGCCGAGG
Source organism: Puma concolor (assembly GCF_028749965.1). Taxonomy (NCBI): domain Eukaryota; kingdom Metazoa; phylum Chordata; class Mammalia; order Carnivora; family Felidae; genus Puma; species Puma concolor. Next base: position 85,948,496 of record NC_141677.1, on the reverse strand, counting down.
CAGCCAGGCCCCGGGGATAATGAACCTGCCCGAGGAGGAGGGGCCCCGCCCGCCAGACGCAAAAGGCCTAAATGATCTGTTTACAGTGATCTGAGAAACACCAGATTTTTTCAGAACCAGACCCGATCAGTCAACCCAGAGTGGGTGTGGGTGCTCTCTGCTGCCCCTGCCCTGGGCCCGTCCGTCTGTCCGTCCTTCCGGGCCCTCTGGCCTGCTGCTTTGAACCACTATCAAGGCCGAATTACCTTGGGAGGTAGTGGCAGTTCACTTGATTAGCATGGTGAATTAAAAGAAGGAGTCACAAGTGACCTGTCCGGCTCCTCCACACGGGTCCTTTGTATTCCCAGTGCGTCTCACCCCTGTTGTAAGAAGGTCAAAAATGAGAGAGAGAGAACAATTTTCAAGCGGCTAGCACTTAGGAGCAGAATTAACAATCACTCTGTATGTAATTGCCAGTTAATAGTAAATTGCCTTTTAGACTGTAAAATGCAATATAAACGGGTAGGCACCTAAAATTAAATTAATGAGATATTTGCTGCATTTAAAAGTGAATCGTGCAAATTAATAACTGAGCGCAATGCTTGTTTTAATATTTGTCTGATAGCGTGTCATTTGCTTGTTTAATAGTAATTAGACTAGTCCTGGGGTAGCCTACCTGAGAAACTCCTGGTATAGGCTGACCAAATGGTTTCACATTCGTAACTTCACCGGGAGAAACACGTCAAGTTGTTAAGAGCAATAGGAAATTATTTTTCAATTAGGAGGTAGGCATTGCCGTGTTACTTGATTGAGACAAATTGGGATTTGTACGCTTCTAATTGAAATTACGTGACAACGAAAACTCGTTTCACAGACACGTTTCCGCGTGTGAGGCGTTCTTGCACGAGTGTGACTGTCGCTGTTGCCGCGAGGCGTCCACGTGGCGAAACGGTTTCCTGGGGCACAGACACACCGAAGCTGGTCCGTCGTGGCTCCCCTTCCAGCATCGTCCCGCGGGTGTCCCGGGGTGGGGTTGGGGGGGGCTCTTAGGGTTGACGTCCTGCGCCTGAATGTTTGGCTGACCCACCTTCATTTTAGAGGTTTCTTTTGCTCGATTACAGAAATTATCACAAATTACCGGGAGACGACATATTGTGTGCCACAGGCCAAAGCCAGTTACGGATCAAGGTCCTGGCAGTTAACGGCACGTCCAGAGCGGCCGCGGCGGGAGCCGGAGCGCTGCACGCGTGGGCCAGGCTCAGGTCTGCAGTGCGTTTACTTGGCGGGGACATGAAAACGATTATTTTCTGCACAAAGATGTGCATTCAGTTTCCGGCTTGTGAAATCCTTACTCAGCCAGTAATTGCTAACAGTTTGTGTTCTTTCCGATACAGTATTTATGTTGTCGTTTGTTTGAAGTCAGATTGTGCCTTAAACGGGGGACGTGTCAAGGCGGGGACGGCCCTGTCCTCAGGTGCCGTCCTGGCCCTATGGGGTGACTGTTTCTGCGCCCAGGGCCTTCTGTGGCCTCCGGCAGACTTCCACCGTTTACCCCCCACCTCCTGTCACCCCTTGAAAGGCACTCATGTTTCTGAAGTGGTTTAAAGATCTTTTGTGTGCATTCAGATGTGATTCTGTCAACAGCACAGTGACACGCTGTAGAGTCAATAGTGCCCTTCGACCACAGGCAGCCCCAACCAGCCGTCCCCCCCCCCCGGGCCGGCGCTCTTCAGACAGATTACTTGTACCCACAGCACAAATGATTCCCAGTTCCCCCCCTCCCCCATCATACTGTTTTCACTGTGCTAAACTGGATGCTGATGGCTTCTCGTCAATGGAGGCCACCTGATTATTTCAATGACAAATATTTAACCACATGTGTGGACCTGGTGGAGAAACAAATATTGTAATTACGGGCCCTGGAGCTTGGGGAAGCTTCCAGCCATGGAACCGTCTGCTGTGGCCAGCGAGGCCCCGTGGCTCTTGGCTGTTCCCTGTCTGCTCCTCTCTGTTGGCCACGACGGGGTTCACGGCTCCTACCCGGCGGTCGGAGGGTCCCTGGCAGGTAGACGCCTTGGCTTTTCTGTGAGGTTTGTGATGTGGGGCCTGCGTTTTCGGCTCAGGCCGTGTCCAGGCCTGTCCGGAGTCGGAGGGCCGGGACAGCTGTCTGCCTCGCGCACAGCTCCTGCACCCACCGCCATTTCTTGTCCCAACGCAGCCCGCCTGGGCTCTTGTCATTTGTTTGCATACTGGCGGTAGAGGGCGGATTTCTTTTTAATGTTTATTTCTCAGAGAGAGAGAGAGACAGAGTGCAAGTGGGGGACGGGCAGAGAGGGAGACACAGAATCCCAAGCAGGCTCCAGGCTCCAGGCTCCGAGCTGCCGGCACAGAGCCCGACAGGGGGGGCTCGAACTCACAAACCGCGAGATCATGACCTGAGCTGAAGTTGGACACTCGGCCGACTGAGCCCCCCCAGGCGCCCCTAGAGGGCAGAGTTTTGCCCTCTGACTGGGACGGTGTGTGTCTGGGGCTGGCTGGTCGTCTTTGGGGCCGTTGGCAGGACTCCTCGGGGCCCGGGGGGAAGGGAGGGCACCCACCTGGTGCCCTCTGCACTGTGCGGTTCAGCATTAGGCCAGGTGGACATCAGTGAACCTGCCGGCATGCTGCCTGGGCCCTGGCGGTGTGGACATCCACAACATGCCCGTCTCAGGCCTGGCGCTGGGAGGGCTCCCGGGGTCACCGCTGTCCCTTTGCCTCCTGTCTCGAAGGAGGCCCAGAGAATGAGACACACCGCTTGTGCTATTGCACAAGTAGACTATTTGTCCTAATCAGTGACACCCATTTACTAGAATTGCTTAAAATGAACTATACCTCATACAGAAATCGCACATTTAGAGACTTCCATTCATCATCTGAAAATTGAGGGCCAGTAAACTTTTCTGCTCCTCCAGTGGGATCGTAGGCATGCATCAAAATGTTAAAAATGATTGGTGAGAGGGAGCTGTCACCCATTTATCAAGGAAAAGAACATTATTTGCTAATTTCCCAACCAGGCTGGTGACAGGGTGCTTCGTCTTTGGACCCACGGTGACCAGCATGGCCTTTTTGTTATTAGTACAAGTCAAGCGCTTTTGGGCAGTTGCTAACAAGACACATTTGTCTGTCATCAGAGGGGCTGTGGTTGTTTTCCAAGTGGCTGTGACCAAAGTCTGCTCCCTGCGCCCCGATTGGCCACGCTTCCCGGGGCCGCGCTAACCCAGGAGGAGAAACCAACTGATAAATCACGAAGTTTCCATGTCAAGGTGAAGGTATTGACTCTCCGGCACCAAACCTGACAAAATGTAGCCGAGAGGACACAGCCATTTATCTTCCCCAAAGGACAAAAGGGTCATCCGGGTTTCACTCAGTGGTCGTCAAGACGTGGACGGGCGGGGGAGGGGGCCTGGCCCTCTGCCCGCTGAGTCCCCGGCACGGGCAGGCTCCCTGGCTTCCCTGCCCGCCCGGGGGGCCACGGGGAGAGTCACGGAAGGGGATGGGCTCACGTGCGGGGGGTCTGTTCCGAGCCTCTGGTTGGCACGGATGCCTCGCGCGTTTCTGAGAACAGCTTGGAAAGGGCACGGGGGTGGGGAACGGGTGAACCCACCATTTGAAAGCACAACGTGAAATACAGTCAGCTGAAGTGCACAGCAAAGCAGAGATAACAAACGTACAAATAAAATCACGCAACTCACCCTGGCGAAAATCTACGAGTCCGGCGATGGAGACCAAGGGAGGCGTCGGAACAACCTTTCGATGGAGAACCTTAGACGGAAGCGTGTGGTGCTTTCAGCGCTAAAGAAGGGGACTAGGTTGGGGGTCTCTGTGATCCTGGAAGAACAGAAGCCAGGACTACACGTCGCCGCGCCCCGGCAGGGATGCCACGGCCTCCTCCCGCCAGGTCTGTTTGGCTGGACGCAGGGCACGGTGCAGGGCCCAGGCTCGACCTGGACAGCGAGTGCGGTCCACTGTGGCATGCTGCACAGGCTGGGACGGGGATGCCCCTGCGAGCTCCGGGGCAGCCTGGGCTTTGTTTGGGGAAGGTCTGTGCACCTGTCCGTACACACTTGTTCCATGTTGGCTTGGATCCCAAAAGCTCAGTCTGAGAAAAAGTACCTGTAAGAAATGATCATTCAGATCAGTTGGGCCTTTTTGATTCATTGTAGAAAATGCAAAATGAGTGATTCTTTTCTTAGAATGGTTTTTCAATAAAAGAAGAACAAAGTGGAAAGCTATTAGTGACGCGGACGATTTGCTGCCCCCCCCACCCCCGCAAAAAAAAATAGAAGTTTCAAATACTCTTAACGAGCATACGGAGTAAGTTGGCCCCACAAGGGACCTGAGTGTATGTGGTGTTGCACGTATGCTCTGGAAGGCTCATTACAGACCGTGTTAAACTTTAAATACAGAAACTCCCGTGGAGACAATTGGCCACTGCAGATCGTGCTAAGCATTGGTGTAAATCATCTTTAGAGGGAGTTTCTTTAAGGTGCAGCCTGGCGGTGGGTCTGTCTGTCCCTCCTCCTGTGCAGACTCCCCCTTCCCTGCCCTCGTGCGGCGGGCCTGCCTCACCTCTCCCACTCGCGGAAACCCTGCTGCCGAGCGTGGGTCCCAGGGCCGGGGTCCTCTCCCGCTCTGAGCGTCGGATGACCCTTGAGGACCTAGGTCAGGACCCCGAGGTGGCCAGATGCGGGGGATTCTGCCAGATTCCTTCTCTGTCTTGTCACGCCTTATTCTCCGAGGAGAAGGCCCTTGCCCGATGCCCCTCCGCCCTCCTCATCGCAGCCCCAGGGACACTGGACGGAGGGTGGGGGGCTGGGGGCCTGCAGGGTCGGACCCCTCTCCAGTCTTGTGGATCTGGGCGCCCGGCACTGGCAGGCAGCCACAGGCTTTCCCACAAAAAGTCAGTCCATCCCTGGTGTTGGAGACCAACTGGTGCTTTTCCTAACGAACCCTCCCCGGTACAGAAACATCCCATGTAAAGTTTTAGGCCCCTCGGTGCTGGGCTGGTGGACAAGCCCCAGGCCAAGGGATTGCAGTCACTACAGCGGTTTTGTGGGTGCAGGAGCTACGTGACGCGGCTTTGCCACGTACCTGGCATTGGACGACAGCACGTTCCCGGACTAAAGCCTGTAAATTCAGAGGTCGTGTCAGAGTTGACTTGTTTAAATACCACGAAAATGAGGTGTGGCGGTGCAGTGTCCCACGGCTCCCTGCCTGGGGGGGGGGGGGGGGGCGGGCTCATGCTGACGTTCTACTGTCACAGTCCCCATGACAGCGCCCCAGGTCGCTGGAGCTTCGTCAGGGTGCCGTGGAGAACAGCTGGGGTGCTTGGGGCCCTGCACCCCCGTCACCCATGCGCCCCCGCCCCTCACGGCCCAGAGTTCTGCAGAGGCTTGCGGCACCTGTCCTCTGCCCTTGGAACACGCGACTACCAGGAACGATGTTAAAGACGAGCATGGTGTGGACAGACGCGATAGTGAAGCTCCCTGTCCACGCGATTTGGAATTTAGCCTGGTGTCGGAAAACACTCAGGGTTTGCCCGATGCCCGCCCGCACCAGGTACTCAGCGGGGCCCTGCAGGCGATTCGGAGGAGGAGGGGTCTGGGTCTCACCGGTGCTCGGGGTGAGGCAGCCCTCGACGGTGGGTTCCTCAGCGGAGGAAGGAGCTGTGATGCCGGGTTCTGGGCTGCACTCGGCCGACGTCTGATGCATGAGCCACGTTTATAGTCTTGCTGACTCACAGTCTTATGGGAACGGAACAGGATATGGAAAAGAAGTGAATAAAACAGTGCTAAAAGTTGCTAAGTTCTGTGAGGAAGGGACAGCCGAGGCACCGGGGGTCTCCTAGGAGGGAGGTGGTGCGGGGTGGCTGGGGAGGCTGCCCCTGGACGTGGGCAGCAGGGGTGGGGAGTTTCCAGGCAGGGAGAAGAGAGTGGACCGAGCGTGAACTCCGAGCCAGTCTGGGTGAGAGGCAGGGCTGCGGGGTGGCGGGGAGGTCCCGTGAGGCCACAGGGGCCTTCTGATCCCAGTACACTGTGCGATTTCAGGACATCTTGTGTGGAAGCAAAACCATTTTATGTGAGCACGTAACTCAGAGTCCTGTGTGCAAGGACCGTGGTTGGGGGATCCTAGCATTTACGTTAATCTTGGTGATGTCCTTAAGGGCTCTGCCTTAGAACATTCCTGTTCCTCACCCAGCCTGAAAACCAGGAGTGGGGGCCACCCGAGTGGGGACTGCAAAGGTCAGTACTGTTGGGAAGCCGTTATGCTCTGTAAATGGGAGGCCTTCCCTGTGGACCCCCCCTTCCCCAAAGCTGGGGTCGGCCTCATTCACCCCTGGGTAGACCTCTCTTCTTTACAGAAGTGCCAGCAGCGTCCTTATCACGAGACGGCGTTCCGACCAGGAAGAGCGTTTTCCTCAGTGGAGGGAGAGCTGGTGTGTAGAGTCTACTCCAGATTAGAGATGCTACCTTCACTTGAAATCTGGTTTTTTATGCAGGTGGAATTCATGTAGCATAAAATCACCCAAAGCGTATACTTTGTAGGTTTTAGTCTGTGGACAGAGTTGCGCAAGCGTTGTTCATTCAAGAACATTTTCACTGCACGGAAAGGAATGCTGTACCCGTGAGCGGTCCCTGGGCGTTCCCCGTTCCTGTCCCTTGACTCCCCCTGCGCCCCCAGGACCCAGATCCCCTCCTGTGCACTTGCTCACTCCTGACGTTTCACGTAAATGGAATCACGCAGCACGTGGCCCTTTGTGACTGGCGTCTTTCACTCGGTGGCACGTCGGCCGCACGGTACCCACGTCAGATCTCCGTTCCTCTGCACGGCTGAAGACCGTGCAGTTCACCAGCTCACAGACACGGGGGTAGTCACAGGTGCTGAAACCTCGGGGTGGACACGGGACAGTGTCACATTCACCTAAACGTTTGTGTGGACAGAGGATGGTGTCACATTCACCTTGGCCTCCCCCCCCCCCCATCAAAAATGTGGCGACCCCTCCTGCTGCTGTGCACCTCGCGTGGGGCAGGGTAGGTGCCGTGACACAGGGTGGCGGCCCCACCCTCGGGGAGGAGGATGGGCCCCGAGCGAGTGAGTGGACGTCTGGGAGTGTGGGCCCGCGGTGGGGGTGGGGCGGGGGCGGGCTGGCTTCGGCGGCACGGGGGCGGGGGTCTTTCCGCAGCAGGAACACCCCCAGCCTTGGGAGTTGGGGGGGCGGGTATTACTTTCAGAGCTCATTCTTCAGCTTCTGTCTGAACAGAGATTTTACGCTGGTTTAGAGTGTGCAAATCCATTGCCGGGATGGTTCTCCACAGAGCGTTATGTTGCCTGTTTGGGTTTTAAGACCTTTCCTTGAAAGACCATCTCTAAGAGGTTTAGCAGCACCAGGACACTTGACTTTTCTTTCTCGGGGAAAGGATGACGGCTAGCGCGAGACCTCTCGTGCACAGAGCGCGGTCTCAGTGGCCGGCCTCTCCTCGTTTGGAGGCTCTTTATACGTAGAGGCAGCTCACGTCTGTCGGGACAGCCTTGGTGGGGGGCGCGGGATGGCCAGGGCCCCTCGCCCACCCCGGAGCCGCCACCGTGGGGAGTCTGTCTCCGGGCTCCCCGTCCCTGGAGACGGAGCCGTCCAAGAAGTGAGGGCGGCCGATACGCAGGTGCCTTGGTTTTCCTTAGCTGCCGGGCTGGGCTCGGCAGGTGTAGTTTCGCCATGCTGTGAAAGCTGTAATCCGGCGTATTCTTTGAGGTATGTAAACAGAATTGTTTGAATGCAATCCAGTAGTTGTCAGCAAGGGTATTATTTTGGTAACAAGGAAGATGAGCTGTCCCCT
>NC_141677.1:85933146-85935646 GCF_028749965.1 Puma concolor | reverse complement strand
GGTGAAAGGTACCCTCGTATTTATGCCGCGTTAAAATATTTTCAGTCCTGGAAGGAGAATATCAATTCAACTGAAACATTGGAAAATGTCTCTCCCAGAATGAGAGTGTATGGTTATTACAAGTCATAAAGCTTCTGAAAGCTTGCATTAAAGCGTCCATCACCTGTCAGGGGCATTTGCATGAAATCAATAGTGGCCGCCCATCTATCTTTTCTGATCACCTTTCATCAGGCCGATTCATTAAGTCAAACAGTCATGGCGATTAGCTGGGAGAGAGGAGACACCGGACACGTTAGAAATGCACAGTGGGCCACCCTTTTTGTTCCCTAATCAAGCAATGTAATACTTCATCTAATCCTCTTTGGCCCGGGTGGCTCGGTGAGGCCCAGCCGCCCGGCCGGCCGCGCCACAACTTTTGCCGGACGCCCTCGTCCTGGGCAGGCAGAGATATGACAAATTGTCCCCAAGTCAACGCTGACAGCTTCTGATGATTAATGGTTTGATTATGAAGTGGTTTTACACATACGGAATTTACATCACAGAGAGTTGGACGGCCGCGTCACACACGCGGAGGCGTTCTGAAGAGCTTTACTATTTGCAAAGAAAAAAGAGGGCGAAATCGCAGCAAAAGCCATGTCATGTAAAATCAATACGTCGGATCAATGCTTTATTAACAAGAAAATGTCTTACTTCACATTCCTGCGTGGACCTTTGTCTCCGGGATGCATGAGGGGATGTCAGATCATATTGTGGCCCTCGGCTTACGGGCGCATCATCAGAGCGTCCGTGCGCGTGACCCACCGTGGGTGCTGACGCCGGCGCTCGAGGAAAACGGTGACCGGTTATTTCGGAGAACGCTTTCAAAGGCAGCCTCTAACCTTGTTCCTCGAAGCCGGCGCCTTTGTGTTCCCCGCGCCGTGCAGACCCGCTGAGTTGGGTGGTGTTAATCATCAAATTACGTGCTAATGAGTGATGGCCCAAATTGCGGCTACGTAATGAATAGATGGCGGCAGGTCCTATTAGGCTCAGAAAACCCCCTGATTTATGTCGTGCCATGCACCGTGGCGTTACTCCGCGGAAAACGATATCTACATCAAGAAGTAATGCACTCTAATAAGTATTTTCATCTTAACTCGCGTCCCCGGGCCTCCGGGCTCAGTTTTTGTTGGAGTCAGGCAGAGCCATAATAAAGCCCAATGGCTCCTTATAAAGCTTGTTAAACACGGAGTGTGCAGTCGGACGGAGTCCCGGCCGTGATTCATGCACTGTACACACAGCGCGTGTGCCGCTGATTTATGGCCGCGCACAGTTCATAGTCAAAATTACAATTTGAGGGATAAAAAGATTAATTACTATTTGTGGCCGGCAATTCCGTGAGGCTGGTGGAATGATAGTGCTCTACATCAGTTTGTAGTCAGCCATTCACAGATTATTAAAGCTTTGCGAGAGTAAGTGCGCCTCCTGCCCAGTTTGTGCTCAGGCAATATGCTAGACAGAAAAGGACCACAGGGATAAATCTGAAGCTAGCAATGGCTGGACATATGTCATAATTGCCAGTTTCCCATAAATCCCTGGCCAGGGTGGAAGGCACTGCGTGATGCCGGCAGTGATCATGACAGTGGGGATTGGTGTACGTGGCCCCGAGACTTGCAACTTTCTGACCGCGCCACCGTTTCTGCACCGTGTCGAGGAACCCTTTGCCTTTCTTCCCGTCTAATTATAGATTAGAGATAATCATCGCCTTTATGTGCGAAAGAAAGGGGGAAGTCCGTTCCTTAAGACAGAGCTGGCGTTGGGGGGCGCTTGCCTTCAAGAGCGTCAGAGAAGGAGAATTACACATTTATTTGTAAGCGTGCAATAAACGAGTAATGGATGACATAAAAGTAATTAACCTGACCTACATTTCTGTGTCCTGTTACAGCCCTTAATGAACCAACCATAGATTACGGCTTTCAGAGGTTGCAGAAAGTGATCCCGAGACATCCGGGTGATCCCGAAAGGTTACCCAAGGTTAGTAAAAGATCACGTGGCGCCCTGCGCGCAGCGGGTCCGCCACCGGGCCGGTTCCGGTTTGGGGGCAGCAGGTGCCCTGGGAAGGGGGGCTTCCAGACGCCCCGAGCCCCGCGGCCACGGCGAGGCCGACAGGTGCGGGGGGGGGGGGGGCGGGTGGTGGGGCCGCCCCGGCCCGTCCCAGGTGGGCGAAGGGGTGAGGGAAGGGGGCCCGCGGCCGCCAGTCTTCTGTCTCATCGCCGCGAACCTAGAGGAGGAAGAGAAAGGCTTCTCTGATACAAATATTTTGGATTCTGCGAGGGGGACGTAAACTTCCGCGTAATGAAATAGTTCAATTAAACATTTTCCGCTCCAGTAGCCCGCGCTGATTTCAATCTAAGCAGCCCCAGACTGATCTGTGATTACTTGACTCTTGTTTTCCTTTCATTTCCTAAAGCTCGATTCAGTTTAATCTTTTGTTTACAAAGCTTTTGTTATAAGTCCCTGACTT
>NC_141677.1:85753146-85928146 GCF_028749965.1 Puma concolor | reverse complement strand
AGGGAGCCGGAGCAGCAGGCCTTGTCACAGGGAACAGCCGCCTCGAAATCCGTCCGGGGGATCCGGTGGTAGGTGGACGGCTGGTGCTGCCGGCCTGGGAGGGAAAGATGGGCACCCACGGCCCACCTTCGTCCCGCTGGAGGTCTGCTCCGGAGGTCTCCGGGGAGCAGACGTGAGGGTGTTCGAGATGCTCCTCTGACTCCGGGTCCGGTGCCTTCCACGCCTCCCTAGCTTCTGTGCGCGCCTTCGGGGGCCCCTGGGCTGTGGGTGCAGAACAGAGCACACGTGCCCTCTCAGAAGCACCGTTAGATTATTTTCCTAAGGGAAGTTGTAACTACAAAAGAGCTTTTGTCACGGTTATTTGGCCTTGGCGGGGGCGGGGCGGGGCAAGGTGGGGGGGGGGGCGCCGGTGCTCCCCAGCGCAACCCGGGAGCTTGGGGCAGAACGCGCACTTCCCCTCCTGCCCTAGGAGATCATCCTGAAGCGGGCAGCGGACATCGCCGAGGCGCTTTACAGCGTCCCCCGCAATCACAACCAGATCCCCACCCTGGGCAACACTCCCGCGCACACGGGCATGATGGGCGTGAACTCCTTCAGCAGCCAGCTAGCCGTTAACGTCTCGGAGACGTCACAAGCCAATGACCAAGGTACGCGGCCGAGCAAGGGTGGCCCCCTTGCCCAGACACAGCCGGCTGCCCACGCCCTGGGTGCGGCGGGAAGGCCTGCCGCGCTCCGTTCTCTGCGCGAGGTCCTCGCGCCACGGAGCGCCCAGAGCCCAGAGCTAATTACTGCAGCTGTACCTCCTGCCACTCAGCTGCCCAGTCTTTGCTAAGACGTTTCCTTGAGAGGCTGGGAGCAGCCACGGGCAGCTGTGGCATAGTAAGCGGAGGGGACCCTTCTCGGATATGCTGCACGGGTGGGGCCCGGAACCAGCGAGGGGAGAGAAGCTCCCTGCCCCCCCCCACCCCCCCCACGCCCACCCGCAGCGCACCTTCCCCCTTCACGCGGTGGCCCGGCCGCCGCGGGCCGCAGGACCTTGTCGCGTGAGCCGGTTCTGAGCGCCTTGTTTAGTTCTCCTCTTTAAAATCTGTGCAGGCAGCAGTTCTCAGAAAACCCCTCTCCTGCCGTCCGCCCGCTTCCCCGCGGCGGGAGCGAGGCTGCCGCTCCCCACCCCTCCCCCACACGCGCAGAAATGGTAACCGTAAGAACGAAGACCCCAAAACAGCCCTTCCCGGGGAGTTGCGGCCACAAACAAGCTCTCGCTGTCAGCCATGGCATTTGAAGGTCTGCGGAGGCCGAAAGTTCACGTAGTGTGGGGGGACAGCCCGCGAATCCAGGCTGTCGGTAATTGCTTCTAAAGAGAATCCTGGAAGCCGCTGACGGTTAGATCGAAGCGCGCTCGGCTGGCTGTCGAAGCCAACAGAGACCCGGAGCGGGGCCCGGCGAGCAGGCGCCGGGGCAGGGTTGGCGCCGCGAGGTCGTCCGAGCTGGCGCGAGGCGCTGGGGCTGGCGTAGAGCGTGAGGTCGATTGACGGTGTTGAATATGTGGTAGGATTCGCGGGGAGACCCCCCCCGAGTGTCTCTGCCTGATAATAACGTTATTTTTGGCCGGGGGGGGGGTTTCAACAGTCGGCTACAGTCGCAATACAAGCAGCGTGTCCCCGCGAGGCTACGTCCCCAGCAGTACTCCCCAGCAGTCCAATTACAACACAGTCAGCACTAGCATGAATGGATATGGAAGTGGCGCCATGGCCAATCTAGGGGTCCCGGGCTCGCCTGGATTTCTTAATGGCTCCTCCGCTAACTCTCCCTACGGCAGTAAGTGTCTGTTTTGTCGTCACACGGATTCATGTTCACCTACCACGTCGAATGTGTGCATATTGCTTGGCTGTTCTGGGATGTGAGCTGCTGGACCAAAAGGGAGGGTGGCTCTGGAGGCTGGGGGTCCACGTGGCGGCGGCACATTGGCCACTGGCTGACGGTGGGGCCCCGCGAGGCCGCCCCGGGAACCCGAGCCAAAAATCGGAAGCGAAACGGGGGCCGCCCGGCGGGAAGCCAGAGCCCCGCGCCCCCCCTGCCCCCGCCCCCCCCGCCCCCCCCCCCCCCCGAGAGTTCGCCTGGCATCCAGAGAGCGGCTGAGCCGGCAGCGGGTCGCCCCTGCCCCGCTGGCCGCGGCGTCCCGGGCGAGGCCCCGCCAGCCCCCTCCCTGCGTGGTGTTGCCGTGCCGGCGCCGTGCGTCCTGACCCTGTTTGCTTTGTTACAGTAGTGCCGTCCAGCCCCACCGTGGCAGCCTCTTCGGTCACCCTCCCTTCAAACTGTAGCGGTACCCACGGCATTTTCTCATTCTCACCTGCCAATGTCATCTCTGCAGTGAAACAAAAGAGCGCCTTCGCGCCCGTGGTCCGGCCCCAAGCTTCTCCTCCTCCCTCCTGCACCAGCGCCAACGGGAACGGACTCCAAGGTGAGGGGCAGCGCCCCGGCCCTTCCTCCGGGCCCCCCCCCCCCCGCCCTGCCCCGTCCCCCCGTCCCCAGGCATGCTCTTCTCTGGTGGCCGCGATGCCGCGTGCCCCTCCCGGTCTCCGCAGAAGCGACACCCGCTCGCGCACCCCCACCCGTAACAGACCCTGGTGGAAGAAAACCGTTCCCTCCTGCTTCCAACCTAACCCACGGTGTCCTCGTGGTAAAGCCGCCCCTGCCCTCAGGAAAGGGGAACCGCTTGGGGGTCGTGGTGGACGTCCACGTGGCAAACGGGCCTTCACGGCTGGCGCCCGCCAAGTGAGAGCAGGGTGCGCCCCGCCTGTGGCGCCTGGGCTTGCGGCCCCCTGGCCCACGGGCGGCGTGACAGCCTCAGGATGGGGACGGCGGGGCCCGGCTCAGAGCCAGCACGCTCGCTGCGTCCCGAGTCCCAGCCTGCCTTCTCAGCCTGGCGCGGCAGACCTGGGGCCAGCGAGCTGTGCGGTCCTCGGAAAGGGGTGCACCGAGATCGGGGCCGTGCATGCGTGACCACCGGGGTGGGGGGTGGGGGGAGTTGGATTCTCTAGGCGATGCCTCTCACACGCTCAGGAGGGAGAAGGGCTGGTCCTGGGGGCAGGGGGAGGCATCCCGTGGACACAGCTGCCCATGGCCGGGGCCACGTGGAGCAGGCACCCAGTGCCTGCCCAGGGCTGGGTCCCTCCGGGCAGCATAGGCCGCACGGTGGCCTGTGAGGTGTGCGGCGGGTGGGCCACGTGAGTGCCCCTAGGCCTCGTGATCTTACCGCGTGGCTCTTTGTGACTCACTGGGGCCACAGGCACTGAATTAAGTGGCCGTCGTCTGGCCTCTTTCAGACACCACCTTTGGTATATGCTCCTCCCGGTGAAAGTCAAATCCAGTTACTCCTTTAAAAAAATGAATCCATTCAACCAGTATTTACTGAGCGCCTACTATGTGCCAGGCTCTCTGCTGGGTGCTGAGGACGCTACCGTGGAGAAGACAAACTGGCCCTTTTGTGAAGTCGGTGGCATATTTCACTTTGATGAACTAATGCTCAAAAAAGGAACTGGAAAGGTATCCGTGATTTGAAATAATTGTGTTCCCAACATCTTAGTCGTATGAGAGGGATGCCCAGGCCCCGTGCGCCGCCGACCGGCCCGCGGCCCAGAGCTGCTTGAGAGGCAGGTGGCCGGGGGCCACGGCCCGTCCACCGTCCACACGGTGCGGAGGCCCACGGGAGGACGGCACACCCACGTGGGGTGTGCACATGGGCCTGCCGAACCATAATGTTGTAACGGTGAGTCGGAGAGGAATGAATGCTGTGCAAATTGATGAACTGGGAAATTGAAGCTCACATCACCACGTGAACGAATGTATCGATACGTTATATGTAAATTAACGAGAGTGATCATTCTGACAAAAATTAAACATCGCTAAAGTTAAAAGATTTTAAATTCTATTCGTGCCAGGAGTTCACTGGAAGGCGTCAGCCGCACTTGGCCTTTTAGCACCAAGTTTCTTACTCGTAGAGGAGGAGAAAAAGAGCCCCCCTGAGGTGGGGCTGTGACTTGGGTCTCTTCGGGGCCTCGGCCTTGAGATCGCAGGGCAGCTGGGCTGTGAGCGGCTTTGCTCTTGGAGAGCCTGAGACTCACCATTACGATATGGACCAATCAGCAGGTGGTCAGAGGCAAGGGCTCAAGGCGGAGGGGAAGTCCAGGCCCCTCCGGTTTTCACAGAGGGAGCGAGCGCAGCGCCTGGGTCCCACCGGGCCTGCAGGCCAGCCCTGGCTGGCGTCACAGAAGTGACCGGCTTGGTTCACATCTGTCGACAGAGGTGGCCTCTGGGGAGTCCGGGGCCTCCGTCTGCTGTAAACGAGCCACTGAGACGCGGGGGAGGCGGCAGCCCTTCCCCCACCCCCCCCCCCAGGGAGTCTTTGAGGAGGGGCTGCAGCGTGGAAGGTCGTGGGGGGGGTTTGTCCCCACACGTACCCTGGTCCCGTGAAGTAGATGCCCCCCCCCCCCCCCCGCCCCCAGCACCTTAACTGAGCCTGGTTAACGGAAGGCACGTGCACCCACGGCGAAGGCCGCCCGGCCGCAAGAGTAACCTGCCGCCTCTCTCTTTCAGCTATGTCTGGGCTGGTAGTCCCGCCGATGTGAGGGGCTCGCTCCCCCCTCCGCAGCACCCGGCACCACGACGGACTTCAGGGGACACGTTTAGCGTAGAGGGCCTGCTGCTGGAGACCGTGATCTTCAAGCTGTCAGCAGCAGCGGAGACGCTACAAAAGACTTTGTTTAAAGATTTTATTTAAACTATTAAGAATCAACATGCAAACAGCCTACTTCTTCATGAACAATTCCATTTTATTGACTGAACTTTTCTCATATTTTCACATTTCTCAGATCTGAAGACTAAGGAAAACAAAGTGACGCCTATTTTGTATAAAGTTTCTGACTCCGTCTTGGCTATGTCTAGTACTTGCTATGTGTTGGGAGAAACTTTGTGAATGCACCATTTTGATTATCATGAAACACTGATGAAAAATGCCTCCAACCATTTTTCTGTGCTCATACTTAGATTCACAATGGTTGTGTATCTCTATAATGTGAAATATTTTTTTGTGGTGAAAAAAAAAAAAGGGGGGCCAAGGAGGCGTGAGCCATCGAACTGGAAGGAAGGAGGACTTGAATTCGGGTGGCAGGGAGGGAGGGAGGGTTTATCATTGCTTACCTTCATCTTAATGAAATGAAACTTTGTAACTTATTGTAGTTAGAAATTGTAACTTTGATATTGAATTCTCTTGCCTTCAACAAGCACACTGACAGAAAAAAAAAAAAATGCTACTGTCTGTTGGTTGAAATCTTCTCCCACCGCTAGAACTTCCTGTTAAGCAAGTGTGATCTGCAACATTTTTTCAACTTTTGCTAGCACTGTATACTATTGCATTCTTAGGCTACTGTGAGGTCCATGTTTCTTGTACCAGAAGTTGTCCTTTTGACTTCTAGCTCCTTCTTCCCTAATGTGTTTTGTATGTGGTTATAAAATTGTAGACTTTTGTGATTTTGCCAAAGTTGTAGCTAAATATTTATACACTTGTCTTGAATTTTTTTCAGATCCACTTAAATATTTAGAAAAAACACGTTTTCTTCCTTATGTGTCTCATAAGGAATAAAATGGTCTCCATTCAACACTTTTCCATGAACACTTACAGTTGCTAAGGGACTTTCTTTTGTAACATATCGATTATAAATATTGTATTTATCTTTGAGATTTTGTACATTGCTTTTACCGCCGTTTTCTTTTTCCTGTCTGTATCGGTTTTTGATCGTGGCCCGGTGTTGGGAACACCGTTAAGCCAAGAGCTGTCTCTCTGATCTGCTTTGTTAAAGTGAACCGGTGTCCTGGAATTTCATTTGTACTTCAAAGATTTGCTTTTGTTTAGACTTCCCATCCTTTTTTTTTTCTTTCTTCTTTTTTATTTTGAGGAAAAGTCAAATTCATTGTTTATTTTTATATTATTTTTAAGTTATCTGAACAAATACTTTTGGAAACAAAGGTTGTTGTATAGTCAACACAAAAACGGTGCCACTCGGCTGTGAAAATCCTAGTAGATTTCGTGCATGTGGAACAGCAGTGAAGAGGGGACACCGTTTGGGGCCGTGTCCTTATTTTTCTGTAGAATGTAAAAAGTCATTTTAGCTGCCACCCACGACTTTGCCACATAGCTGAACTGTGTTTACTGGAAAAATTCAGAGGCCTAAAGTTTAAAATAAAATTTACTTCTGATGTTTTAATTAAAATGTTTGCCACATTAACTTCTCTGATGCCTTAAAAGTGGACTTCTTTAAAGAACCTTTGTGCTACTTTATCACAGGCTTACAACACAACTGTTACGATTTCATTTGGAGATTAGGGTGTCTACACACACACACACACACACACACACACAAAAGCACAAACCTGTTGCGATGTGTCGCTCCTTCCCGCGTCTGATTCTGCTGTGTTCTGTGCCCTCCCAGGCCCACCTAGGAATCAGGTTTTGGGGGGGGGGGGGTGGGGGGACCAAAATCACCGCTGGTTTTTAAACTTTTTTTAAAAATTATATATATATATTATCTATATTATACATAATATAGATAATATATATATATGTATTTTGCGGTCAGACCTGTCTGTCCTTTTTAAACCGAAATGACCTCCTTCAGATCCTGTGCCTCTTCGTGCCAAACCCGCAGTGACACCAGAGGGTTCGTCTTTTCCCTTTGCATTAAATGCTTCACACAGCACAGCAACTGTTTTGCAAACTGCAGCAGAAATCAGATTTAAAACCAAAAGGAAGGACTTTAAAAAACTTTGACAAAACACACACGCACACACACACACACACAAAACCATGCACAACTTAGGAAAGTGCTCATTCGAGGGACTAAACGAGCAGAATGTCCCCGGTGGTCAGCGGGTCACGGCCCGGCCCTCCGACGGCTAAGGCTTAGCTACGTGGAAAAGCCTGAGAAGTCACTTTGGAACTAAATTGCCTCCGTTTTATTTTGTATAAGTAAGGGTTTGATCTAAAAACAAGCTCACGTGTACATGTTAAGAACGTTTGCAAGTTTCCTCATCCCTGCACTCGGTTTGTGTTTTAGATTAGTCAATGCCCCTCATCGCTTCATGGTCTCAAAATTGAGCGCTTCACTAAATGGTAGATTTTACTGTTAAAGACCCTACAATAAGATTGTTTTATCTGTACATTTTTTCAGATATTTAACTGTATAAAAATGTTCATTTTACACAATATTTAATTAAAGTATTTCTTGTCTGTGAATTTCACTTTGGGTAATTTTATCTGTTTTGATTAAAATGAGGGGCACAGCGCATGCAGATACAGACTGGGGTGGGGGTGGGGTGGGTGTTCCTTCGACACCTGGGCCCCAGGGCTGTGTCTTGGCTGAGATAAAAGTGATTCGTAGAACCACCTTCTACAAAGTTATCAGTCCTTAAACCACTCTTGTAACCTGCACAGAGAAATTCTTAGGGCTCCGGTCCCCGGAGGGGCCGTCTGTACGTATGTTGCACTCAAATGTCTGTACGTGACCCTGTGTCAGGCACCGTGGCATATAACCAACCTGGAGGCTGCACCCCCCCCCCCCGCCTCTGCTTTGGAACTGGAGGGCGCGGGCAGGTAGAGGGCGAGAGCTCGGGTACACGCCCCCTCCCTCCACCCCCACCACCGGGCCCCGCCGGGGCGAGAACCGGCTTTGGGCTCTGGACGGGTGGGCAGGCACCAGGGCACCAGATGGCCGTGCCGGCCGAGGTCCCACCTGGGATGCCACCAAGTGGTTCCGGGTCCACGGCAGCGGGAAAGCGGACCCTCTGCACTGCGGCCGGTCTGCATCCACCAGCATGGGCACCGATGATAACGAGGATGACGAGGGCGCCATCTGCCCCGGGCTTCTCATTTGCACAGGAAGCTCGGCTCCTGCAAGTTCTTGAAACTCCCCTCCGTTTCATTCTGTATTTTTCATTTTCTCCTCAATGAAAGGCTGGTTTTGCATGTTTTGGCTTGCAGCTCTGTAACACATACACATAAGTGTGATCCAAATTAGTACTCACAAATGTCATCTTAATTACTTGTTCTGCTGAGCAAAACAGGAAACAATTATTCAAAACATAAAGAAACTTGTGAATACCTTTCTCTCCTGTCACTGACAGGTTCCTTTGACTGCATTCTTGTTTCAGCCTTAAAGAGACAGCAAAGAAAAGGAGGCTCAGGCGGCACAAGGCTGCAGGCCGCCCCCCCTCCCGCCTCCCCCTGGGCTCCTTCCCAAGGTGCTGGGGGTGGGGCTGGGGACCAGAGTCCCCTCCTCCCTCACTCTGAGTGGGTGCCAGAAGTGCCAGCCTGGGCGGCGGGGGGCGGGGGGTGGGGGGTGGGGGGGTGGGGAGGGCCGCCTCCCCAGGGCCGGCTCCCCAGGCCCTACAACCTGGGGAGAAATTGTTTCATGTTTGTGTTTCGAATCAGAAGCAGGAACCGCATTCTCTCCAGATGTATGCCAATTATTGTCAGGCCGCCTTTTAAGGTCTTTCAAGCTTTTAAAGATTATTCAAAGCACTTGAAATGGGCTTCCGTCTAATGCCTCATTTCATTGCATTAAACAGCCTAGTTAATAAAGAATCAATATATTCAAAGGGCAAGGTTATCTTTTGTCTATAAGGGGTGGTGTCATTCTGAACCTTTTATAGTTCAAATGCTGAAAAAGGCCTCGCGAAATCCATACTCATCAAGTGGGTCACTGAGAGCAATAGAGAGGGCCCCTGAAAGGAAAGACGGGCCACTCTCCTTTAAAACAACTCAGCCTTATCTCCTCGCTCGGAGCGCCCAGAGAAGTCCTCCGAAAATGTCAATTTCTCATCAAGACAAGAGGCCGTGATGATCATTTTTTTCCAGAGAATACATACAATTAGGAGAATGCAGAGGGGCGGCTGGGGTGGCGATTTGTAGCGGCTTCTGTCCCCCCGAGCCGCGAGCCCCCTCCCAGCAGATAAGAGGAGTTGTTGATAACTCAAGTGCCAATACGCCAAAGAGCGAGTTTTGAATGTGAGTCCTTGTGCTCCGAGCGCGCCCGGCCGATCCCGGGCCCTGATAACAGCACAGCTTCTAACAGACACGGCAGGTTGGCCCTCACAATTAATGCGATGAATACATCACACAAAAGAGTCGGGAGGCTTTATGCTCGGTGAGACAATCCCCTGTTTTACCCTTCAAGGATTCCTTTTATGTTGGAATAAGGTTGCTTTTAATGAAATTTAAACTCATCAGAGGAAATCAGAAACCTCCAATCAGATTACAAATTGATTTTTTGGTCATTTGTCATTTCCCAGTTTCACAGAGCAAGTTGCCAGTCCGGCGCTGGGAGCCAGTGTGCACACAGCTCCCAGCCCCTGGCCCGGGGACAGACGGGAGCAGACTCACGCTGTTCTGACTCTGCCCCCGCCCAGGTCTGGCGAAGGGAACCCCCGACAGGAGCCGGCACCGCTGAGCTCGGAAGCCAGCGTGGCTTAACCTGGGGACTCACGGTGATTTCTAGCTCTGCACTCGTGAGCCACTCGTGGCCCACGAGACACTTTCTCCTGGCAGCGTAGGAAGTTTTGGTTCGTACCCACCCACGTCCCGAACCGGCTCTGGGCCACACCTGCACGGCGCCCCAGGGAGTGTCCAGGCCTTATCCACCAACAGCTGGTGATCTGCGGCCACGGTGATACCTGGCTAATTCCTACTCAGCCATCCGTTCTGAGCCCAAATGCTCGCTCCAGGGCGAGGTCTCCCCTTTCTCTCAGGCCAGTTGAGGGAGGCCTGCCCCGTGTGCCCCCCAACCTGGGAGCTACTCAAGGCCACCTGCTGCTGGCCTCCCAGGGGCTCTCCCATCATACGGTGGGTGGACTTCGAGGTTCCTGAGGACAAGACGCAGCCGTGCCCTCCTCAACCTCTCATCCTACGCTGGGCACCAGGCCCGGCCCGGGGCAAGGTCAGGGTAGGCACAACTTCAGGAGGAAAGTGAACATCATTCCTGACTCAAGATTCCTTGGAGATACCCTTTCAAAATGTAATCTCTGAAGTGAGTTGAGTATGCCACACATTTCTGGACAGCACACAAGCACCGTCCCCCCCCACAACACCTGCTGGACCTGGGGGGGTTTGTAGGTCATTTTAGCCACTGCCCCCCCCAACACCTGCTGGACCTGGGGGGGTTTGTAGGTCATTTTGGCCACCGCCCCCCCCAACACTTGCTGGACCTCGGGGTTTGTAGGTCATTTTAGCCAACGCCCCCCCCAACACCTGCTGGACATGGGGGGGGTTTGTAAGTCATTTTGGCCACTGCCCCCCCAACACCTGCTGGACCTGGGGGGGGTTTGCAGGTCATTTTAGCCACCACCCCCCCAACACCTGCTGGACCTGGGGGGGGTTTGTAGGTCATTTTGGCCACCGCCCCCCCCAACATCTGCTAGACCTTGGGGTTTGTAGGTCATTTTAGCCAACGCCCCCCCCCAACACCTGCTGGACATGGGGGGTTTTGTAGGTCATTTTAGCTACCGCCCCCCCCAACACCTGCTGGACCTGGGAGGGGGTTGTAGGTCATTTTGGCCACCGCCCCCCCAACACCTGCTGGACCTGGTGGGGGGTTTGTAGGTCATTTTGGCCACCGCCCCCCCCAACACCTGCTGGACCTGGGGGGTTTGTAGGTCATTTTAGCCACTGCCCCCCCCAACACCTGCTGGACCTGGGGGGGTTTGTAGGTCATTTTAGCCACCGCCCCCCCAACACCTGCTGGACCTCGGGGTTTGTAGGTCATTTTGGCCACCGCCCCCCCCCAACACCTGCTGGACCTGGGGGTTTGTAGGTCATTTTAGCAATCCCACGGGGCCAGTTCCTCCTCTTAGGTGACAAAACTGTGATCTGGAGAGGTGACATGACCAGCCTGAAGTCACAGGGCTGGAAGGACCAGGGCCAGAGTCTAAAGAAGTTTCTAGTCTCCAAACCCTGATCTTTCCACTAACTGAGGTTGCCGACACCTGCAGGGAGGAAGTGGGGGCAGAAAGCGAGAGAGACACTGACCATCTGGAGGGAAGAGAGCCACTGTGCCCCCTGGGGAGTTCCAACCTTGGGAAGGACATGTGCTGCACCCAGGGCTTGACCCAACCAGGCCAGAAGCTGGGAAGTGGCCTGTCCGGTCCCTGTCCCCTGAGGCTCAGATGTCTCTGTGCACACTGGGTGCCCCTGGGGTCCACATGGCATCTGTGGTGTAACCAGGGGCAGAGGGGCTAAGTGCAGGAGTCATTCACGTGGTGCAGGGACAGGAGGGGGACAGGAAGGGGCACTGAGGCAGGCCCCCAGGAGGCAGGGCCAGAGGACTGAGCTGTAAGGCTTGAGTCCTCAGCCAACTCCCCCACCCCAGCCTGGGCTTAGCAAAAGCTTCTGTTATGGGTGACTGAGGAGCAGGATGAGGAAGCAGAGGGAAAGACGGTCCCTAATGGTTTGGCTAGCAGGGTCCGAATGAGCCACAACGAAGTCGGAGGTGTTGGCCAGAAAAGAAATGAATGTCAGAGGGGAGCATGGGCATCCCCCACCCCCGCCCTGTCAGACCACGCCCACTGCTGTGCTGATACTGGGACCGTGGACAGACCCTCACTCAGACCCTGACAATGGGGTGCGGCTCACTAGCTCTGATGAAGCCGGAAACTTGTGTTTCCATCCACGAGACACCGAGCCCTGCACTGGTACTATGGGCCAGCAGAGCCGAGGCTGGTGCGGGCCCGGGGCCACCAGTAGAGACAGAGAGAAACTTGCAACAATTACAACAAAGGGTTTACATCTCAATATACAATGAGCTTCTGCAAATCAATAAGGCTAGATACCCTGAAGAAAAACAGGCGAAATTCACAGTCGGTTCACAAGGGAACAACACAAGTGATGGATAAGCTTAGGAAAATATAGTCAACCTGACTCAAAAATGCACATCAAAATAATGGGAAGAATTTTTTTTCATCTATTAAATTAGAAAGGATTTTACTTACAAGCTGATCTCAATCCTACTGGTGGAGAAATGGGCATTCTCAGAGTTGTCGATAGAGGAGTGAGTGGGTACAACCCTCTAGAAATCAATTTGATGTTGTATCAAGAGACTTAACAATGTTCATATCCTTTGACACACTAATTCCACTGGTAGGAATCAATCTTAAGGAAATAATCAGAGATGAGGCAAGACTTTAAGCACAAGCTTATTCGCTGCAGTAAATATGTACTTAAAAACCCAGGAAGGACCCAAACACCTAAAAATAGCAATCATTAACTGAATTATGATATAGCCATATAATGAATATTATATATTCTACTAAGCCATTAAGATCACGCTGTTAAAGTATATTTAATGAAATGGTGTAAACTAAACTAATGGCATAAAATTAAGGTGAAGCAGGCAGATAATAATGTACACATAATTCAAAATTGCCAATTTCTAGATCAAGAGAAGGCAAGAAAGCAAACGTATAATATATATAATATTATACAATAATATATATTTGGAAAAAAATAGTAAAGTTCTAGAGGGACCAACGGTCGGTGCAGGTGGGGGGAGGAAGCGTGCATACCAAACTGGAGGTCCCGGGGTCAACCGTGTTGCAAAGCCCCATGGAAGTACAGCTGAGACTGATGCCACAGGTGGTCAGAGACCCAGAAGCTGGTCGACGATCAGAGAGGGCCGGGTTGAGGACGGGTGCCCAGAGGTGCGCCGCCCAGTGCCACAGGCTCGCAGGGAGGTGGAGCCCGAGGGAGAGATTTCCACAAAGTCCGGCTGGACTCCCTGCTCCTGGCTTTCCCAGCATCCCCTGGGCCTGATTCTGACCTCACTTTTATTTGAACTCCCTCGAAGGGATTTCTGCTGCTAGCAACCAAACAATTTCTGACCAAATGAGGGAGAAAACTTATTTTAAAATCAGCGTCATAAGAAAATCCAAAAGAACTTAAAAAGCATTAAATTCAATGAGTGAAATTTAGCATGACTGATGAATGCAAGGTCAACATAACAACCATATTTCTACAACCATCACAGTTAACGGAACTTTAAAAACTAATACCATTTATATTACCATAAAAAATGCCAAATACCCAAGAAGAAAGCTACCAATGTTGTACAAGATGTCTGCCCAGGAAACCACACAACTGTTGAGAAATTTCTAAAATCTTCCTAAGTGGAGGCATATAACATATCCATGGATTGTTAGATCACGAGTTGCAAAGATGCCAATTCTCCCTAAAATGGCCAAAGACTCCATCTCAATGTCAAATTCCAGTAGGCTCTTTACTTGAAGCTGATAAGCTGATTCTGAAGTTTACGCAGGAATGCAAATGACCCAAGAGGAGCCAAGGCGACGGGGAGAGAGTGGGAAGCTTGAATACTCATAGTTCTGGAGGCTGCGTGTCTAAGAACAAGGTGCCGACAGGTGTGGTTGTTGGTGAGGGCCCTCTTCCTGGCTTGTGGGCAGCTGCCTTCTCCCTGTGCTCACATACAGACAGAAGAAGGGCTTTCAGCTCCTATAGGGCACGACTCCCATCACAGGGGGCTCACCCCCATGATCTCATTTAAACCTAATCACCTCCCAAAGGTCCATCTCCAAATATCATCACACTACTGGGGGTGGGGGGAGGGGCAGGAGGGCTTCAACATATGGATCTGGGGAGACAAGTATTCAGAGTCCCTAACACTACCCAAACAAGGTCTCTTAGGCCATAGTAAGTAATACAGTTTGGTATGAAGGCAAGACGAGACAACTTCATGAAATACAGTCCGGAAACAGATCCATATGTGTGTGGCCACCTGATCTGTAACACAGGTGCCACAGCAATGCAGGAAGCTGAGCTGAGAGCAGTGGATATACGTGTGCTATATCAAGTGACTCCCTCTTACACGTGTAGGAGCGCCAGTCAGGATGGCAGGGCACGCTGAGGCAGGACCCCCTGGCTGCGACCAGGGGCTGCTTAAAACCAACGTCAGGAGAACACCCAGGCCCTCTGAACTGAAGGAGCAAGGAGATGGGGTGACGAGCACCCATCTGCCTGGGCAGGCTGCTGAGGGCCGAGGCCTGCGGGAGGCAGGAGGCTGCTACGGGGTAGAACAGAACCCAAACCTGCTCCCCTCC
Source organism: Puma concolor (assembly GCF_028749965.1). Classification (NCBI taxonomy): domain Eukaryota; kingdom Metazoa; phylum Chordata; class Mammalia; order Carnivora; family Felidae; genus Puma; species Puma concolor. The sequence goes on along the minus strand of NC_141677.1, from coordinate 85,913,989 downwards.
GCCAAACTACTGGACGGGGTGGGGCCTCTGCACTTTGCTCTCTCAGGGAGTTGGTAGAGCAGGCATTCTGAGAAGATCAGCTGTTCTGATGCACTCAAGCGGCTTTCAAAAAGACCTGTGGTTTTATTATCGGAAGGAATTAAAGACCTAAATACATGGTAAAACACCGCATGTTCACCATTGGAAGACAGTATCGTCAGGATGACAATGTTTCCCAGCTGCAGATTCAATGGTCTACAGATTCGAGGCAACCCCTGTCAGAACCACCACTGGCTTTTTCTAGAAACCAACCAGCAGATCCTAAAATTCATATGGTACTGGCACAGGACCCAGAACAACCAGACCCTCTCATAAAAGAACAACAGAGTCGGAGGACTCCACTTCCTGATTTGAAAACTGAAAGAAAGAAAGAAAGAAAGGAAGGAAAGAAAGAAACAAAAGAAACAAAAGAAAGAAAAAAAGAAAAAGAAAGAAAGAAAAGAAAGGAAGGAAGGAAGGAAGAAAGAAAGAAAGAAAGAAAAGAAACAAAAGAAAGAAAAAAGAAAAAGAAAGAAAGGAAGAAAGGAAGGAAAGAAAGAAAAGAAAGGAAGAAAGAAATGAAAGGAAGAAACAAAAGAAACAAAAGAAAGAAAAAAAGAAAAAGAAAGAAAGAAAAGAAAGGAAGGAAGGAAGGAAGGAAGAAAGAAAGAAAGAAAGAAAAGAAACAAAAGAAGGAAAAAAGAAAAAGAAAGAAAGAAAGGAAGAAAGGGAGGAAAGAAAGAAAAGAAAGGAAGAAAGAAATGAAAGGAAGAAAGAAAGAAAGAAAAGAAAGAAAAGAAAAGAAAGAAAGAAAGAAAAGAAGGAAAGAAAGAAAAGAAAGGAAGAAAGAAATGAAAGGAAGAAAGAAAGAAAAGAAAGAAAAGAAAGGAAGGAAGAAAAGAAAGAAAAAAAAGAGAAAGAAAAAGAAAGAAAGAAAGAAAAGAAGGAAAGAAAGGAAGGAAGGAAGGAAGGAAGAAAGAAAGAAAGAAAGAAAAGAAACAAAAGAAAGAAAAAAGAAAAAGAAAGGAAGAAAGGAAGGAAAGAAAGAAAAGAAAGGAAGAAAGAAATGAAAGGAAGAAAGAAAAAAAGAAAAGAAAGAAAAGAAAAGAAAGAAAGAAAGAAAAGGAAAGAAAGGAAAGAAAGGAAGAAAGAAAGGAAGACAGAAAAGAAAGAAAAAAGAAAAAGAAAGAAAGAAAAGAAAGAAAGGAAGAAAGGGAGGAAAGAAAGAAAAGAAAGGAAGAAAGAAATGAAAGGAAGAAAGAAAGAAAAGAAAGAAAAGAAAAGAAAGAAAGAAAGAAAAGAAGGAAAGAAAGGAAGGAAAGGAAGAAAGGAAGAAAGAACAAAAGAAAGGAAGAAAGAAATGAAGCCAGTGTAGCAGTGGATGCACATCCAGATCAGTGGAGTAGAAATGGGAGTCCAGAGATAACCCTGTGTATTTACGGTCAACTGATTTTTGACGAGGGTACCAGGGCCATTCAAGGGGAAAAGAACGGTCTCTTCAGCAAACAGTGCTGGACAACTGGAGAGCCACACACAGAGAACAGAAGTGGATCTTACCTCACACCGTATACAAAAAGTAACTCCAAAGCAGATCAAAGACCTACGCGTAAGAGCCAAGACCGTGAAGCCCTGAGAAGAACACACAGGGGCGTCTTCAGGGCTTCAGATTTGACAAGGGCTGTCATGTGAACTGGCAACTGTGTGCGCGATGGAGTGGACATGGTGTGCACCTTAGATGTGACACCGAAACCACGAATCACAGAAGTAACAACAGATACGCTGAACTTCGACTCAACGGAAAATATCCGTGTTTCAAAGACATCATCAAGACCGCGAAAAGGCAGCCCACGGGATGGGAGAAACTACTTGAAAATCATGTATCTGAAGAGGCGCCTGCATCCAGACTGTGTGAAGAATGCTTTCAAACACAGGCAGTAAGAGGACAAGTGACTCCGTTTGAAAGGGCAAATGATCAGAAACGGGCATTTCTTTCTAGAAGACACACCGATGGCCAACAAGCACACGAAACGAGGCTTGACATCACCAGTCACCAGGGAAATGCAAGTCAAAACCACAAGGAGGCGCCCCTTCACGCCCACCAGGACAGCCAGGATCACAAAGTCCCAGGGCAGCCTGGCCCCTCACGCTGCTGGTGCGGGTACAGAAACTGGGGCAGCCGCTTTCCACAGACCAGCACCTTCTCAGAGGGGTAAGCCCTCCCCCTGTGGCCCAGTATTTCCATTCCTAGGTACATACCCGAGGGACAGAACTCTGCGTTGACACACAGACTGTGCACGTGAATGTTCACAACAGCATAACCGTAATAGCCAAAAGGTAGAAATAACCCAAAAGTCCGTTACGGATGGATTTCAAAATTGTGGTGCGCCCACACATTGGAACATGATTCAAGTTGTAAAGGGGACACAGATGAACTTTGAAAACATGATGTTTTTTATTATTTTTTTAATGCTTGCTCATTTTTGAAAGAGAGACAGAGTATAAGTGGGGGAGGAGCAGAGAGAGGAGACACAGAATCTGAAGCAGGCTCCAGGCCCCGAGCTGTCAGCACAGAGCCCGACGCGGGGCTGGAACCCACGAACCGTGAGATCATGACTGAGCCGAAGCCGGACGCTCAATCGACTGAGTCTCCCAGGCGCCCCTGAAAACATTATGCTTAAGTGCAGGAAGCTGATCCCCAAAAACCAAGTTTCCATTTATATGCAACATCCAGAGCAGGCAAATCACAGAAACAGAAAATAGATTAGTGACTGCTGAGAGCGGGCAACACGGGGTGAGAGGGGGTGATTAGCTAAAGAAACATGAGGGAAGATTCTTTCTGAGGTGATAAAATGTTCTAAAATTGACTGTGGTCAAAACCACTGAATTGTACATTTTATTTATTTTTTATGTCTTTTGAGACAGAGTCAGAGAGAGAGAGAGAGAGAGAGAGAAAGAGAGAACGCGTGCACACCAGTGGGGGAGGGGCAGAGAGACAGGGAGAGAGAATCTTAAACAGACTCTATGCTCAGTGTGGAGCCCAATGCAGGGCTCGATCCCATGACCCTGGGATCCTGATCTGAGTCAAAATCAAGAGTCAGGCTTAAGAGACTGAGCCACCCAGGTGCGCCTTAACTGTACCCTTTAAATGGGAAATTAAAAAAAAATTTTTTTTAATGTTTATTTATTTTTGAGAGAGACAGAGACAGAGAAAGACAGACTGTGAAAAGGGAAGGGCAGAGAGGGAGGGAGACACAGCATCCGAAGCAGGCTCCAGGCTCTGAGCTGTCAGCACAGAGCCCAATGCAGGGCTCGAACCCATGAACTGTGAGATCAAGACCTGAGCCAAAGTCGGACGCTTAACTGACCGAGCCCCCCAGGTGCCCCTAAATGGGTAAATTTTAAGGTATGTGAATTATCTCTCAATAAAGCTGTCATGAAGAAGTCCTGTGGTTTTATCAAAGCAGAAGAAGAAAAATCAACATTCCATGGAGAATCAGTCTTCAGGCTTTTGGTTTTTTGAGGAAACCGCGTTTCCTCGAGGACGTTCCTGGGACTCGAGTCCCAGCTGAGTGCGAGAGCCATTGGTGCTGCACACGTGCCCTCATCTTCCTCCCACCTGCTGCTCCCCAGGACTTAGTGTCCACAAGCTGTAGGAGGCAAGGTGTCACAGGGGCCCCTACTCCGCATCTCCAGGCCACACAGGCCAGATCACAGCCTGGGTCCTACCTGGGGTGAGGTGATGCCTCACGTGACCCCCGGTGAGCCAGCCTGCCCCACCCCAGCTCTGCCTGGGCTGTTCTGAGGCTGCCCTTGGTCCCCCGTGGAGCATACACACTGGGTTCCTCATCGAAGGTAATTTCCAGAAGTTACATTTTCTTGAAGAGAAAAAGCAGCCTTCAAAAGGATGGCTTTTTAAAATGGCTTCATTGGGTGTGCCTGGGTGGCCCAGTCGGTTGAGTGTCCGACTTCAGCTCACGTCATGATCTCACAGTTTGTGGGTTCAAGCCCCGTGTGGGGCTCCGTGCTGGCAGCTCGGAGCCTGGAGCCTGCTTTGGATTCTGTGTCTCCCTCTCTCTCTCTCTGCCCCTCCCCCCCACTCACACTCTGTCTCTCTCTCAAAGATGAATAAAAACATTAAAAAAATAAAATGGTTTTATTATTTTCTGAACATTCCAGAATACTCCTACTTTTTAAACGCCACAGTCCTGTGTATTAAATTTCCTCAAAACTTATGTTATTAAGCTGGATATCCGAAATCTCAGCCGATCCCACTTCTCCACCCCGGTCTGAGCCATACCTGTGCTGCCCTGGCTCGAGATACCAGTGGCCCAATACGTCCCTCTGCTTTTCCTCCCCCCCACCCCCATCTTTCTCAGCACAGCAGCCAGAGCATCTCCTAAATTCGGGGCAGACCACCTTCACCGCATTCTGTCTGGAGTTCTCCCAGGGGCCTCGAGGATGTACACAGTCAGCCCCACAGTCCCCTCCTCTCCACCAACCCCACCCCCCGCAAGTGCCCCAGCTCCAGGGTATGGATTACAAGCATTTGCTGTGCTCCCCCAACTCAGGTCTTGCACCCTGAGGTGTCCTTGCCTGCTCTGAAATTAACACCCTTACCCCAACCACCACCCACATGCCTTCTCCCTCTTTCTTTTACTCAGTGTTTCTCCCTACTACCCACACATTTAACTGGCTTCCATACTGTCATCCATTAGAGCATAAGCCCCTTGAGGAGGAGGGGGGGCTTGTCTGCTTGGATCATCGCTGTAGCCCCAGCACCCTCAGCGCTCGCAAACCAAACTTTCCAGGACCCTTGGACTGAGGCACCTGCTTCTATGCTCAGGATATGTGGTTTAGTATCTCTCCCTGTTGGCCCTTGAGAGCCCAGGTTTTGTCATCCAGTGTGGTTTTGCTCTGAACACATATTTTTTTTTGTGTGTTAGTTTGTGGTATACACTCTTCAAAGTGACAGGACAAGAAAAAACTCCTGCTGGGGCACCTGGGTGGCTCAGTCGGTTAAGTACCTGACTTCGACTCAGGTCATGCATGATCTCGCAGTTCGTGAGTTCGAGCCCCGCGTCGGGCTCTGTGCTGATGGCTCAGAGCCTGGAGCCTCCTTCAGATTCTGTCTCCCTCTCTCTCTGCCCCTCCCCCACTCATGCTCTGTGTCTCTCTGCGATAAATTAAAAAACATAAAAAATTAAAACAAAACAAAAAAAAAGAACAGAAGGCCTGCAAGAGACCCACGGCCCCCCAGAGGCCAAGGAAACTCCAGAACATCAGCTCTGTTGGAGTATTTGTGGTGGTCTCACCGTGGGCTGGGCCAGGTCCTGGGCCAACAGCAAGACAGGGATTAAGCAGGTAAGAATCCATTTGTACCTGCTCTTGTAACCCAAGCTTATTGTAAAAATCAAAGTCATGCACATGGAGACGAAGGAAGAGATAATTCTCCTCCACCCCAGCTCTGCCTGAAGTCCTCTTCCCTGGTGATACACTGTTACCAAACAGCTGTCAGTCTTTCTAGACCTTGTTCAAAGGACTTCACAAGATACCCATTTCCATATAGTTAAAAAACTGCAACACTGAGCATGGCTTTTATATGTTCTGCATCATGTTTCCCCAATAATCTTCCCCTTGTTGGTACACGGGGTCCACTCCATTTATTCTACTGGCTGTAGAGAAGGAAGTGCATTTATTTAATCTGCCCCCACCACTGAGAACATTTCACTTTCTGTGCTGTTAAAAACAATGGTATAGCAACAAAAAGGAGAAGATAAAAATGTTAAAGATACCATTTTTTAAAGAAAGGTACCATTTACGATGGTAGCAGAACATCAAATATCTAAGGATAAATTGAGTAGAAATTGTTCCAAACTGGTACAAAGAAAACCACAAAACAGAATTGAGAAATATTTTAAAGGTCTAAATAACTGGAGGGATATGCTCTGTGGGCTTAAAAACATAATAAAGTAGAGGTAAAATTTCCCAAAATTTATCTGTAGATTAAACACAATAAAAATATCAGCAGGTTTAGTGTTGTGGAAAAGAACAAGCTGAACCTAAAAGTTATACGGGCAGGCAGATGTCCACGCACGGTCAAGGTAATCTTGAAGAAAGACGAAACTGGAAAACTTAGACCACAAACTATCTAGGCTTACTTTAAACTGGAGAGTACTACTGATGCAAGGATGGCTCAAAAGTCCAAGCAAATGGAACACAGGGTCCCGAGACAGACCCACACGTGACCAGGTGGGGCTGGGCCAACAAGTGGCTAAGCCTCCTGTACAGAATTTTAACCCCTGTCTCACACCATACAGAAAAATCAAGTCCAGATGGATCTGTGGCTGAATGTAGCAAATACAGTTTTCAGAAGGAAACACAGGAGAGTATGTTTATAAATATGCCAGGCAAAGATATATTAAATAGGACACAAAAAGCTTCAGCCATAAGTTGTTAAGTTGGACCACCTTACAAGTAGGTAATTCTGTTCTTCAAAACGGTAACTTCAGCAGCATGAAAACACAAGCCTTAGAGTGCTAGGCAGATACCTGACAGAAAACTCATCTCAGAATATAAAGAAGTCCCACATATCAATAAGAAAAAACAGAGAGCTTAATAAAAAAAAATGGACAAAAGACTTGAACAGGAAATTCACAGAAATAATCAATAAACACAAAAAAGATCCTAAAGTTCACTTATCACCAGGGATATGAAAACTAAACCACAAAGAGGAATGACTACCCTCTACCGGGATGGGCTAATTATGATAAATCAGGTAATACCAGGTTTTGGCAAATACATAAGCCAAGAGGAACTCTCACACACTGCTGGTGTGAGTACAAATCGGTACAACTATTTTAGTCAATTCTTTGGTAGAACCTAGTAAAGCTGCACATTATGACTCCGCAATTCCAGTGCCAGCTGCACACCCCACAGCAATGTGCACATGTGCACTAAGTCACATGAAAAAACACGCTAATAACAGCACTGGGTTTTACTAGCTTCACTGAAGCATAACTGACATACAGAAAACTGCATATTTAATGTACAGAACTTGACAAGTTCGGACATATACACACACCCAATACACCATCACCTCAATCAAGGTAACAGACATATCCTTCACTTTGCAAAGCTTCCATGAGCAGCACTATTTTTTTTTTAAGTTTATTAATTTATTTTGAGAGACAGAGAAAGAGAGCACGGGAGGGGCAGAGAAAGAGGGAGAGAGAGACTCCCAAGCAGGCTCAGCCTTGTCATTGCAGAGCCCGACGCGGGGCTCAAACTCATGAACTGTGAGATCATACCCTTTGCTGAAATCAAGAGTTGGATGCTTACTCGAGCCACCCAGGCACCCCCGCAGCACTATTTTTAATATCCCCCAAATGGAAACATGTCCATCAATAGTAAAATGAAAAAATAAAATTGTGGCATATTCCTATAATATAAATATTCTATACGACAATGAAAACAGGTTTCTTATTACTACACGCACTCACATGGATGAACCCTTCCTAACGCAACGTTGACTGCAAGAAGCCAGACATGAAAAGAGAATACACTATGTGATTTCCATTTACATAAAGGTCAAAAATAGGCAAAATGAATCAGTGTGAAAGGTCCAAGTTGAGGTACCCTTGGGTGGGGTAGTGGTGACTAGGAGAAGGGAGGAGGGATCCTGGTATGTTCGTTCACTTTGTAAAAACCCACAGATCCCCATGCTTATGATTCTTGAATGTCTTAGTGCCAGTATTTTCCTTCAACAAAAGTTTACACTGAGAGATGCTACAAAGAACATCCTTGTAACTCACATATTTGTGCATAAATCAGTATTTTTGTAAGGAATTGCTCCTGAAGTAGAATGGTTAGTTCACTTTTTATTTAAAAAAAATTTTTTTTCAACGTTTATTTATTTTTGGGACAGAGAGAGACAGAGCATGAACGGGGGAGGGGCAGAGAGAGAGGGAGACACAGAATTGGAAACAGGCTCCAGGCTCTGAGCCATCAGCCCAGAGCCTGACGCGGGGCTCGAACCCACGGACCGCAAGATCGTGACCTGGCTGAAGTCGGACGCTTAACCGACTGCGCCACCCAGGCGCCCTTAGTTCACTTTTTAAACATGAACTTTAAATTTGGATTAGTTATTTCCAAATGGTCTCATTTACCCACATAACATGTAAGAGAGTATGTCTTTTTTTCTTTTTTTTTATGTTTTGACAGTTACTTTTGTATGTGTGTGTGTATGTATATATGTATGTGTATATACATGTGTGTATATATATATAATTTTATATATATATAATTTATTGTCAAATTGGTTTCCATACAATGCCCAGTGCCCTCCTCAATGCCTATCACCTACTTTCCCCACTCCCCCACTCCCCCACCCTCCATCAACTCTCAGTTTGATATCAGTATTTAAGAGCCTCCTATGGTTTGCCTCCTTCCCTCTCTGAAACGTTTTTCCCCCCTTCCCCTCCCCCATCATCTTCTGTTAAGTTCCTCAGGATCCACATAAGAGTGAAAACATGGTATCTGTCTTTCTCTGCCTGATTTACTTCACTTAGCATAATACCCTCCAGGTCCCTCCACGTTGCTACAGATGGCCAGATTTCATTCTTTCTCATCACCAAGTAGTATTCCATTGTATATATAAACCACATCTTCTTTATCCATTTGTCAGTTGATGGACATTTAGGCTCTTTCCATAATTTGGCTATTGTTGAGAGTGCTGCTATAAACATTGGGGTACAAGTGCCCCTAAGCATCAGTACTCCTGGATCCCTTGGGTAAATCCCTAGCAGTGCTACTCCTGGGTCATAGGGTAGGTCTATTTTTAACTTTTTGAGGAACCTCCACACTGTTTTCCAGAGCGGCTGCACCAGTGTGCATTCCCACCAAGAGTGCAAGAGGGTTCCCGTTTCTCCACATCCTCTCCAGCATCTATAGTCTCCTGATTTGTTCATTTTGGCCCCTCTGACTGGTGTGAGGTGATATCTGAGTGTGGTTTTGATTTGTATTTCCCTGATGAGAAGCGACGTTGAGCATCTTTTCATGTGCCTGTTGGCCATCCGAATGTCTTCTTTAGAGAAGTGTCTATTCAGGTTTTCTGCCCATTTCTTCACTGGATTATTTGTTTTTTTCGGATGTGGAGTTTGGTGAGCTCTTTATAGATTTTGGATACTAGCCCTTTGTCCGATATGTCATTTGCAAATATCTTTTCCCATTCTGTTGGTTGCCTTTTAGTTTTGTTGATTGTTTCCTTTGCTGTGCAGAAGCTTTTTATCTTCATGAAGTCCCAATAATTCATTTTGGCTTTTAATTCCCTTTCCTTTGGAGATGTGTCAAGTAAGAAATTGCTATGGCTGAGGTCAGAGAGGTTTTTTTCCTGCTTTCTCCTCTAGGGTTTTGATGGTTTCCTGTCTCACATTCAGGTCCTTCATCCATTTTGAGTTTATTTTTGTGAATGGTGTAAGAAAGTGGTCTAGTTTCATTCTTCTGCATGTTGCTGTCCAGTTCTCCCAGCACCATTTGTTAAAGAGACTGTCTTTTTTCCATTGGATATTCTTTCCTGCTTTGTCAAAGATTAGTTGGCCATACTTTTGTGGGTCCAATTCTGGAGTCTCTATTCTATTCCATTGGTCTATGTGTCTGTTTGAGAGTATCTATTTTCGAAAGTCCTGGCTAGAGCAATCAGGTAAGAAAAATAAATAAAAGTCATCAGAATTGGAAAGAAGCAAAATTGTCTCTATTTGCGGATGACACAATTTTATAGAAACAGAATCCTAAGTTCCACCAAAATACTATTAAATCCAATCAATGAATTCAGTAAAATTATAAGATACAAAATCAATATACAAAACCATTACTGTTTCTATACACTAACAAAAATTATCTGAAAAAGAAATAAAGAAAATAATCCTATTTACAAAAGATCAAAACCAATAAAATACTTAGGAATAATTTTAACTGAGGAGGTCAAAGATCTCGGCACTGAAAACGATAAGATACTGATGAAAGAAACTGGAGACACAAATAACTGGGAAGATACCCTATGTGCATGGATTGGAAGAATTGGTATTATTAAAATGGCTACATACTACCCCTCAAAGCCATCTATAGACCCCATGCAATCCCTATCAAAATCCCAGAGAACAAACAGTCCAACGATTTGTATGGAAGCACGAAAGACACTGAGAAGCCAAAGCAACCCTGAGAAAGAACAAAGCTGGAGGCATCACCCACCCTGATTTCAAGCTGTGTTACAAAACTCCAGTAATGAGAACACTATAGGACTGGCATAAAAACAGACATGCAGACCCATTAAACAGAACTCAGAGTCCAGAAATAACCCACACGTATACCATTGGCTAATACTTGACAAGGAAGTCAACAATATTCCATGGAGAAAATATAGTCTTTTCAAAATTAGAAATTCACATGTAAAAAAGTCAACCTACAGCTTATACCACTCACAAAAATTAACTCAAAGTGTTTGACTAAAGACTTAATTTGAAACCACAAAACTCTCAGAAGAGAACAGAGGGGAGAGAAGCATTTTGGCTTTGACAATAATTCTTTTTTTTGGATAGGACACCTAAAATGCAAATAAAAAAAATAAATAAGGGGGCCCACATTTAGCTAATAAGCTTCTGCACAGAAGAAAAAAAATCCATCAATGAAGTGACAAGGTAACCTATAGAATGGGAGAAAACACTTGTAAACCACCCATCTGATAAGGCTCAATTTAAAAAAATGTAAGCAATACATAAAACTCGATAGCAAAAAAAAAAAAAAAATCAATTAAAAAGGGCAAAAGTCCTACACAGACATTTTCCCCAGATATTCAAATGGCCAACAGGTATATGAAAAGGTGCTCAACATCACTAATGATTGGGGAAATGCACACTCAAACCACAATGAGAGGTCATCTCTTGCCTTGAAGGATTCATCATGGAAGACAAGAGGCCAACGTTGGTGAGAACGTGGAGAATGAGAACCGCTGTGCACAGTTGGTGGGAATGCACACTGGTGCAGCTTCTAAGGAAAACAGTATGGAGATTCCTCAAAGAATTAAAAATAGAACTACCATATGATCTACTATGTTCACTTCTGGGTCTACATCCAAAGGAAATGATGTCACCTTCCCAAGGGGTATGTGCACCCCTGTGTTTACTGCAGCATATTTACAATAGTCACGTCATGGAAACAATCTACGTGTCCAACAATGAATGAAGAAAATGTGATATATATATACATAATATACATACTCACGCACACATACAATGGGATACTATTCCGCCATAAAAATGAAGGATTTGTGACAACGTGGATGAACCTTGAGGGAATTATGCTAAGTGAAATAAATGAGACAGAAAATGACAAATACTGTGTGATCTCACTTCTAGGTGGAATCTAAAAAACTAAACTCATAGAAACAGACCAGATGAGGTTGCCAGACATGGGGGTGGGGTTGGAGGGTCTGGGTTACAATCTTTCAATTTGTAACTTGTAAGAAATGAGTTCTAGTAATACTGCTTCATATACTTGAAAGTCGCTAAGAAAGAAGATCTTAAAAGTTCTTATTACAAGGAAAAAGTATGTTTTATAACTGTGAGGTGATGGACATTAGTGAACTTGACTGTGGTGATCATTTCACAATTGATACATGTATCCAATCATCATGGACACCTCAAACTGATACAATGTTACATGTCAATTATATCTCAGTGTAACTGGAAAGTAATTTAAAAATCTTTTGCTGCCTATCTTTACTCACAATAGTTCATTGCTTCATTTAAAAATAGTTGTCATAAAAGGATAAATACTTCATGATTCTAATCTGAGGTCCCCACAGCAGTCAAATTCACAGACACAGAAAGCAGAAAGGTAGTTGTCAGGGGCTGGGGTGGGGGGAGGGGACAGGCAGCTAGGGTTTCATGCGCCAGAGTTCCAGTTGCGCAAGATGGGGAAGTTTTGAAGATGATGGCATCGAAAGGTACAAAGCAGACGTGCTCAACTATTCTGACCTGTACTCTTAGAAATAGTGAAAATGACAAATGTTGTTTATTTCAGCACAATTTTTAAAAAATTTTAAAAAATTACTTATTGAGTGGCTACTAGATATCAGGCAGTGTGCTACGTGCTGGGGACAAAGCTGTGACTCAAAGGACAAACATTTACTGCTCTTGAGAGACTTACATTGTGGCAAGGCTGCTGTTAGTCAAACTTCTTGCTAATCTAGAGCAGAAACAAATGACATAGAAACTGAACAAACAATAGAACAGATCAACAAACCAGGAGCTGGTTCTTTGAAGAGATCAACAAAATTGATAAACCTCTAGCCAGACTCATCCAAAAAAGAGAGGTGGGGGGGGGAGGCCCATGGTGGAGGTGGGGGGTGGGGAGGAAGGGAGGACTCAAATAAACACATTCATAAGTGAAAGAAAAGAAATAACAATCAACACCACACATATACAATTATGTGAAATTATTATGAAAAATTCTATGCCAACAAACTGGACAATGTAGAGAAATGGATAAATGCCTAGAAACATATATTCTACTAAAACAGAATTAGGAAGAGATAGAAAATCGGAACGGACTGATTACCAGCAGTGAAATTGAGTCAGTAATCAAAAAACTGCCAACAAGCAAAATTCCAGGACGAGACGGCTCCACAGATGAATTCTACCATTGTCAAACTACTCCAAAAAAAAAAAAAAAAAAGGAAGAAGAATTTCCAAATTCATTCTACGAAGCCCACATTATCCTGATAACAAAACCAGATAAAGACACCACAAAAAAAGAGAACTACAGGCCAGTACCTCTGATGAACATAAAGGCAAAATTCCTCAACAAAATACCAGCAAACGGAATCCAACAATACATTAAAAACGTCATTCACCACAATCAAGTGGGATTTGTTCCCGGGGTGCAAGGGTGGTTTAATATTTGCAAATCAATGTGATACATCACATCAGTGGGAGAAAGGGATAAAAACCGTATGATCATTTTAATAAATGCAGGAAAAGCAGCTGACAAGGTACAACGTTCATTTATGGAAAAAAAGCTACAAAAAAAATTAACAAAGTAGGTTTAAAGGGAATGTACCTCAACATAGTAAAGGTGTCACGTGAAAAACTCATAGCAAACATCATACTCAATGGGGAAAAACTGAGAGCTCTTCCCTTAAGGTCAGAAACAGGACAAGGATGTCCACTGTCACCACATTTATTCAACATAACATTCGAAGTCCTAGCCACAGCAAGCAGACAGTGGAAAGAAGTAAAAGGCATTAAAATTGGTACGGAAGAAGTAAAGTTTTCACTGTTTGCAGATGACCCGATTCTACATGTAGAAAACCCTGAAAATGCCACCAAAAAACGACTAGAACTGATAAATGAGTTCAGGACACAAAATCAATGTGCAGAAATCTGTTGCCTTTCTATGCGCTAATAATGAAGCAGCAGAAAGAGAAATTAAGAAAGCAATCCATTTACAGCTGCACCAAAAACAATAAAATACCTAAGAATAAATGTAACCAAAGACGGGAAAGATGTGCACTCTGAAAACATAAACTGGTGATCAAAGAAGCTGAAGGCGGCACAAAGAAACAGAAAGACATCCCACGCTCAGGGACTAGAAGAACAGACGTTGTTAAAATGTCTACACTCCCCAAAGCAATCCGCAGATTTAATGCAATCCCCCCAAAAGCATCACCAGCAGTGTCCACAGCACTAGAACAAACAATCCTAAACTTTGGAGCCAAGACCCCAAGTAGCTAAGCAATCTTGAGAAAGAAAAACAAAGCTGGAGGCATCACAAGTTATATTACAAAGCCATAGTAATCAAAACAGTACATCACTGGCATATGCACAGATCAATGCAGACTAGAAAACCCAGAGACAAACCGACAATTTTATAATCAATGAATCTTTGACAAAGGAGGCCAGAATACGCAGTGGGAAAAAGACAGTCTCTTCAACAAATGGCGCTGGGAAAACTGGGCAGCTACATGCAAAACAATGAAACTGGACTGCTTTCTTACACCACACACAAAAATAAATTCAAAATGAATTAAAGACCTAAATGTGAGACCTGAAACCATACAAATCCTAGAAGGGAACATAGGTGGTAATTTCTCCGACATTGGCTGTAGCAATATTTTTCTAGATCTGTCTTCTGAGGCAAGGGAAACAAAGCAAAAATAAACTATTGAGACTACGTCAAAATCAAAAGCTTCTGCACAGCACAGGCAATGATCAACAAAACTAAAGACAACCCATGGAATGGGAGAAGACATTTGCAAATAACAGATAAAAGGTTAGTGTCAAAAATATATAAAGAACTTCTATAACTTAACACCCCAAAAAACAAGTAATTCAATCAAAAAAGGGGCAGAAGACATGAACAGACACTTTTCCAAAGACATCCAGATGGCCAACAGACACATGAAAAGATGCTCACCATCATTCATCATCAGGGAAATACAAATCAAAGCCACAATGAGACCCCACCTCACACCTGTCAGAATGGCTAAAATCAAAACACAAGAAACAACAAGTGTTGGTGAGAATGTGGAGAAAAAGGAACCTTCTTGCACTGCTGATGGGGATGCAAACTGGTGCAGCCAAGTATGGAGTTTCCCCCAAAACTTAAAAATAGAACTACTGTACCATCCAGCAATCACGCTACTGGGTATTTACCCCCCAAATACAAAAACACTGATTCAAAGGGATACGTGCACCTCAGTTCATAGCAGCGTTCTCTACAACGGCCAAATTATGGAAGTGGCCCGAGTGTTCACAGACCGATGAATGAAGAAGAAAGATGTGGAGTATGTATACGTACACAGAGCGGTATTATTCGGCCCTAAAAGGAATGAAATCCTGCCTTCTGCAACAGCATGGATGGGGCTAGAGAGTATGATGCTGAAACAGGGAAAGGCAAATAGCATACGATTTCACTCACTCACGTGTGGAATTTAAGAAACAAAACAAATGGGCGAAGGGAAAAAAAGAGGGAGAGACGCAAATCAAGACACAGAGTCTTAACTACAGAGAACAAAGTGGTGGCTGCCAGAAGGGAGACTCAGAGTACGCTTGTGACGAACGTGTCACCCTACTATGTCACTCCACTGCACACCTGAAGCCAACACAATGTTGCATGTTAACTACACTGGAATTAAAATGAAAACTTGAATTTTTTTTTTTTTTTGCTGATGTCATTAGTGAGAATGCTACCTTCCTGTTTCAATCTGCATTTTATTATTTTTTTTTAAACGTTTATTTATTTTTGAGACAGAGAGAAACAGAGCATGAACGGGGGAGGGTCAGAGAGAGAGGGAGACACAGAATCTGAAATAGGCTCCAGGCTCTGAGCCATCAGCACAGAGCCCGATGCGGGGCTCGAACTCACGGACCACGAGATCGTGACCTGAGCCGAAGTCGGACGCTCAACCGACCCAGCCACCCAGGCGCCCTTTATTATTATTTTTAATGTTTATTTATTTTTTGAGAGTGAGAGAGAGTGTGGGGGGGGGGGGCGGAGAGAGAGAGGGAGACACAGAATCCAAAACAGGCTCCAGGCTGTGAGCTGTCAGCACAGAGCCCGACGTGGGGCTCGAACTCACGAACTGTGAGATCATGACCTGAGCCGAAGTCGGACGCTCAACCGACAGAGCCACCCAGGCGCTCCTCAATCTGCATTTCCTTAACTCCCAGTGAGGTTTAGTGTATTTCACATATTCATGGACCATTTGTTTTCTGTGAAGCACCTGTGGTCATCTCCCCATTTTTCTACTGCATCGTCTGTTTCTCGTTAATTTGCAGCTGCTCCTTGTATTTTGTGGCTCTTACCTCTTTCTCTGTCTATACCTTGCAATGATCTTCTCCAGGTCGACAGCTTTGCTTTGGGCTTCTGTCCCCGTACCCGCCGGCCCCTGCCCCTGGTGATCTGTGCGTCAGCCTTTCCCTCACGGCTTCCACGTCTTTGCTTAGGATGATATTCTCCATCTGAAGATTTAAAAACAAAATTCTCTTACATTGCATCCTGATACTCTGATAGTTTCATGGGTCTTTAATCTCTCCAGAGTTTAATTTTATGTTTGATATGAGGAGAAATTTACTTTTTTTTTTAAATATGGGGACGAGTTATACTCAAACCGCATACTGAATTATCAGCGCATCCTTTCTGCTGATTTAAAGTATCATAGTGACAATTCCTTATTTTCCTTCCACTGACCTTTTTGGGTTTTCCTTCCCAGACACCATTTATTTTAATTTCTGCAGCTTTTTTTTTTTTGAAACGTATTTTTATTCCCAGAAGGGCAAACCTTCTCTGAGAACCTTTAAAATGTTTTTTCTTGGCTATTTTTGTGCATTTACTCTTCTAAATAACTTCAGAATCAGTGCGATACTACATAGAATTTATAATTTGGAGACTACAGACTTTAAGACACTGAATCTTCCCATTCAGGAACGAAAGAAGTGTCTCCACTTACTCCACCAGAATTTAAGAGCCACTGGGACAAGTGCCCCATAGGACAGGTGGAGAGGGCACTTTGATAACTTGGGAGTTGGCAGACCTTGCTTGGCCAGGGCCAGGGCCAGGGCCAGGGCAGGAAAGAGGAGGTTTGAGGAACAGGAAGGATTCCTTCCAGAAATCCTGTTTTGGTTCACGCGCCAATTCCAAAGCAAGCAGGCCTCTGCAGAGAGACCTGAGCACCAGCTGATGGAAGGTTCTGGAGCCACGCAGGTGAGTCCACACAGACGCTCACCACTCTCCCGTCTTCTCCGGGGGCGGCTCCCCGGTCCCACCGTGACTGCCCCGTGCACACTTGCGGGGCCCTGCTCCCCGCCACCCCCTGGCAGGTGCAGAGGCCTGCTGGCTGCCCGACAGGAGACCACAGCACCTCAGGCACGTGGGTCTACTTCCAAACATGGAGGTGGTGCCTTCTGCCGGGCGTGGCGGCTGCTTCTGGCCGCTTGGGGCCGGAAGGCTGTTCATGTCGCAACACTCAGAATGCTGAGCTCAGGCAAAGGCACAGCCAAGTTCAAACAGCATATTTCGCCACGAAGGGCTGCACAGGACCTTCCCTTGTGCTGTGAAGTCACATCCGTGTGAACTGGACAGGACTCAGGGTTTGGGGTCACAAGGCCTGGTCAAAATCCAGCTCAAGACCAGAGACCTCAAGAAAAGCCTGCACTCCAACTTCTCATCTCTGAGATGGGAACGGTGTCGTGGACCGCAGAAGCTGCTGCCCAGGAGGAGAAAGAGGCCACGTGAACTGCAAAGCGCTGTACTCACGTGAGGCATCAGAGGGCTCTGGGCTTTCTCTCCGGGGCCATCAGGCAGCCCCGAGCTGCCTGTTTGACAAGGTCTAATCCATGTGGGGAAACTAAGACACAGAGAAGCAAAGAAATTAAATGAAGCGTCTGTATGGGGGAACTTCTAAGCCAAAGGCGGTTTTTACGGGGGGGCGAGAGCATCTCCTGGACATAAGTAAGTTTGTAATGAGGCAGCCGTGGAGCAGCGTATGGAGAGTGGGTGCTGGAAATTGTTAGGAATGACTGGTCTCCGCGACGGTCGTTGGAGGAGCTCAGGGATGAGCGGCCGAGACAGGGAACAGAAATAGAAAATACAACTTGAAAAACACAAATCATTCTTGGACACCGGGAAGCTAATACCATTTTCCCTTCTCCTTCCTCTTCCTCTTCCTCTTCCTCTTCCTCCTCCCCCCTCCCCTCTCCTCCCCTCCCCCTCCTCCTGCTTCTTCTTCTCCCTTTTCTTCTCCTTCTCCTTCTCCTTCATAAAAGCTAAGGGAGAGCCTGAGAACGTGAAGCCACTGAATCAGACGGTTAGGAACGGAGGAAACGGGAAGGACACTCGGTCCATGAGGCTGAGGTAGCCTGCAGGTCCGGGGACAGTTCTGGAGAGAAAGGGGGCGGCCAGGGGCCGGACCCTACATGGCACCTGCTGTCTGTAGAGGCTCCTGCATGCAGCCTCGCTGGGGTGGGGACTGGAACCAGGCTGCGGGGAGGGCCGTGCTGACAAGGAGAGACTTTTGAAAAGAAATACAAATTGACTAGTCTATATTCAGGTGACACCACCAGCAACAAACGGTCCACACGGAGATGTTTTCCTGGGCCTGCTTTACGGGCCAGATGGCTCATCTGACTACAGGGCTGTTTGTGCAATGCTGACCTGCTGCATCTTCTCGGGACCGTTGGGCCCTCTGCGGCTTGAGCCAAATCTCAGGAAGAGCCCGTTGGGTCTGGCAGGGCCTTGGGAGCCTGGCGGTCGGTGTTTGCACCAGCGACCTCGAGGCTCACTGTGGAACTTGCTCACCATGACCCTGGCACTCTGGTAGGCTCAGAAAATGCCGGAAGGAGGGTATCGTAGGTGTATGCAAGGGTCCCGGCAAGAGCCGCCCACAGTGCAAACCAAGAGGAGGCTGTCCCAGGCCCTGCTTTGCCGCTTTCTTGTAGTGGAACCCATCTGAACCAATCCAGGAGACCAAGCAATCGGTCGGCTTGCCTTGAACACACGAGCCTCCGCGTTACGCCCGGACACAAGCTTCCATGCCTGCCGAGAGCCTCTTCCGGTAACTGCAGGAGAAAGCGGTCCCCGTAACTGGGGAGCAGGGGCCCCATCCTAACACGTACCCTCATCTCGCCAGCAACCTTGGGTGTCTGCAGTAATTCAAGGGACAGCCTGGAGTAACTAGAAACCATTTCTGGAGGAAGGCCTTTGAAACATCAAACCGAAGACATCAGTCAACAGACCTCCCTGCCTTCGCTGCTCCTGGCCAGTTAACGGAAGCTGACTGCTCAGGTAACACACCGTGAAATTCTGGCTGCAGAGGACACCGGACGTTAATTGTGTTTCATGAAACTGCACCACCAGTGGCCAACCTGAAGAAAATAGTTCACGGTTGGGTTTTCCTTCTGTGTTTAGTCATGGAAGTGGCGTCACCGGGCCTGGGACGGGAGACACGTTCTCTGCCTGATGTTTGCCGCCGCCCCCCCCGCAGTGCAATGTGGTCTGTGTGTCGCAGGGGTGATCAGCGGTTCATTTTTAACCCTAATGGATGTCCACAAAGATTATTCTCTCCGTTCTGCTAAAACCCAAGCCTTAATTATCTCGGTGCCTAGAGGCCTCGGTGGTCCAGCAGCAAATACCACAGAGCTTTCTTTTTCTGAAAATGATTTTCGTTCTAAAAGGACATTTCTTCCATGAGTGGGATAGGCTCTTGGCCACGCTAAGTATCTCTCGGGGACAAGCGTCTGGGGGGAGCCTGTCGCCCTCAGCAGGGGTGCACCCCAACACCCGGTGTAGAGGCCGTGAACGGGAGCGGCGGGGGCAGCTGAGTTTGGGGGGCAACGGCAGAAGAGCCGGGGGACGTGGGCTCACCCTGGTTTGCTCTGTGCAGAAAGCTCAGGAGGGCAGGAGTCCAGCCGCTGTTTGCTGCAATGGAGGAAGCGATCCTGACCGTTGCTTTTTCTCCTGGAACTTTTCTAATCAGAATGGATCTTGCTGTCAGGAAGGCTAGAGGCCATCAGAAGTGAGCTATGGGGAAGGTGATTTCCTGGACAGGCAGACCGGTGGAGCCCCGTGCACTTGGACTTTTTCTTTTTTTTTTTAGTCTAACAAGAATCAATATTTAAGATTATGCAATGTCCATACCAGCCCGAAGTAGCTGCCAAGCCAAGGACAAGGGCTGGATAATTTACAATGCAAGGAATCCATTCTTTTTGCGAGGGGGAAGGGAAAAATCAAGATTTAAGCTTCTTATCCTGGGCTGAACTTTTCTCCTCCATTCTTAATGGCACCAGACGTAAATAAACCATCCATTTTGTTTTGTATGAGCAGTCTACGCTTGGCACACACTCGGAGGCAACGACAGGCCTGTCTGAGATCCTCGACCCCCACAGGTCTGGGCTACAACCGCCTTGACAACAGCAGCCGTTTACACGTTTCTGACTCACAACCCTTTGGTCCTTTGGCCTGAGCCACACCTGCTGTTGGGTTCTGCCCCCACGACCAGCAGAGAAAGCCCTTCTGTTGTCAGCTGCTGATGGTTCCCGGTCCCGTATTTTTAACGTGAAGATGAAATATTTATAAATGCCTCGTCAACAGCATCCCATAGCCGGGCCCTCCTGAAGCCGCAGATGTGGGCTGTGCTCACTCACAGGATGGCGGGGGTCGCGGGCCGGGGGAGCGGGCAGCGGCACTGTGGACGGACCTGGGCCACTATTTACAGGCCGGGGCTTGTTCTCAAAAGCATGCCTCCGGTCCTGGGCCAGTTTCCTCTGTCTGCAGTGACTGGAGTCCCGGCCTCCACCACCCCAGGGCCGACCTACCGGGAGCCTGGACACCGTCTATCCCAGTGGGAGGGAGCCACTTCCCGCCGCCTGGAAGTGAAGGACAGAAGACGGGGTTGGAGCCAAGAAGCAATGGGGCCTTGCACGACACTTTCCTGCCTCCCACGGGGTGGGGGTGGCGTCGTGCTGGCTCCCGAGGGAAAGGGCTGGGGCCCGGGCGCCTCCATGGGTGCTCCCCCAACCCCAGCCGCTCTCCCACCCACTTCTCTCCCGTCTTCACTCCTCCAGAATTGGCGTTGACGCGGACGTTATGGGCGTCTCCGCCCAGAAGGCAGGTGGCCTGCTCTTTACTTTCTGACCTCTGGCCGACAATGCACAGCTGGCTTCCTATGTGGCAAGCGTCCGTGATCTCAGGGCCGACTGTCCAGACAGCAGGACGAAGCCCCAAAGCAGGGGCTGCACGGAGGGGTGTCAGAGGTGGGGCTCTGAGGGGTGCACAGGCTCGGCCTCACGAAGGGGTGGCATTCCCGGTGACAGCGTGGGGCCGGGGGGTGTTGGGAGCTGGGGACGGCCAGGGTGACCGTGCCAGGGTGACGGGCTGTGCAGCCTGGCTGCTATGCTGCGGGAGGGCTTGGTGGGAGCCAGCAGTGGGTTTCAGACAGGAGTGTGTGGCCTGTGGAGTTCCGAACAGTCTGGTCACTGTGGGGACAGGCTTGAGGAGCCAGTGTGGCAGATGGTGAGCTGGCGTGGAGCGGGGGCAGGGCAGCCAGGGAGCAGAGCCAGGAGGCCGCCGCGGGGTGGACAGACGGATGCTGCAGACACCTTGGGAGACGGAGGAGAATCCACACCAGCTGCTCCTCATACGTCGGCTTGGGGAACCCTCTTCACGAGCCTCTGAGCGCCCCGGCAGGGGAGAGTGCCCCCCCCCAACCCCCCGTGCCAGCCAGACCTCTTGGTCCAGAGATGGCGAGCAGGGAGGGCCTAGAGCCAGGAGCCAACCAGGCACAACGTGGGGAACGCGATACGGCTCTCGGGGACTCGGCTCTCCTGCCTGAGAAGCGGGAGCACTGAGACTTGCTGATGGGATGGTAGGGGTCAGTGCGCTGGGACAGAACCCCAGGTGACACACCGGGATGGGGCACGGGGGATGACACAGAGGCGGAGACGGCCTCGGCGTGCTCCCCCAGCGCTGGACACAGAAGAAGCCACGTCCTCGTGCCACCGTGAAGCCTGGACAGGAGGACAGGGGCTCGGCTGTACGCGTGACTCCCAGCCCAATACTCTGTCCAGACATCCAGGCCGCGCTGGGCAAGTCCCACACCCCCCAGCTGCCGCTGGTTTGGAAGAAAGCAAGCGAGGGCCAAAGTAGCCTGGCCCACCCTTCTGCCCTGAACTTTCCTCCGTGCTGTGCAAAGGGCAGAAAGGAGGAAAGTCCACCTCCCTTCCCGGCAGTGCTGCTGACTGGGTAAAGGCTCAGAATCCAGGCCATTCTCGGGCTGCTCACGGGCATGAGCTCACCGGGCAGCTCCACCTGGCCCAGCCCCCAAAGTGGGAAGCCCCCCAACTGTCTGCCCACCTCTTGGGACTGCGAGTTTCCACGAGATGAATAACGTCTGGACAGAGGCTTTGCACACTGTAGAGTGCTGCCTATGCGTGACTACTACTCTCGTTTCCACACGTGAGTGATGCATGGGGCTTTCTTCGAGCGCCTGGGATCGGGGCGACCACATCCTTCCTCAAAATGGGCCAGATGACACCCACATGGAGCTGGCATAAACGTCTGGACATCCAAACGGGTCTGGACCCCCAGTGGGCAGTGATGCTGCCCCAGCGGATGGCAAACACTGAGAAGGAAAGGCCCCTTCTTGGGTCTCCTGTGTGCCACTCCCCCCCCCCCCCACCCCCCAATCAGCAAGGGCAGGACAGGAACGCACAGCCGTGGACCATAAATCTCCAGGTCTCCGAGAGGACAGCGAGAGGGCCAAGCCACTGGCACTAACGGTGACACGCTGACGCGGTGGCATTGATCATCACTGAGACACAACTGCAGGCCATCCGCGGGGAGACACAAAACGAGCCGAGCAGCGGGGGAGGACACGCATCCCTGGTGGGCCTGGCTCCGGGGGACGGCCGGCGCTCGTAACCGCCGCAACGATGATGAACACGTATTGATTTCTGGAGTGCCTCTCCGGAGCCCCAGAGCACTTCATGCACTTATTGGAAAGTGCCTGAAACCAAATTGAAGACAGGCCCAATGAGGAGAATCAATCCAAACGCTAAGGGCATCTGAGGGCTCTGGAGCAAATGGGGGGAGAGAGAACAGGTACTCCAAACGCTCAAGGAAGACACTTTGCCCCACGCTGTTCAACAGCCTGAAACTGAAACGCGGAGTTTGGCTTCTGCACACGGGTGGGGGGTGCGCCTGGCTTGCAGGGAGGGACCTCGGCGCGGCGTGCGGATTCGTGTGCACGAAAGGGTGCTCTGGGGCCTGCGGGGGGCTCTCCTCTACACCTAGGCCCTTGGAAAACAAAACCATTTTCTAAAAACTTTCTGCCTGGAAACCACTTCGAGCTTCCAGGGAAGCTGGCAGAATGGAGAACACCCCAACACCTAGGCCCAGGTGGCCGTGCTGCTAAGAGCATTGTTACTGCCCCCCCCGCCCCCTGCCCCCCGCCGGCCAACATAGATTTTTCCTGAACCGCTTGGAAGCAAGGTGAGCACATCATGGCTGTTCACCCCCAAATACTCGAGCGTGTGCGTCTCAAGGGTCGGAGCGCTCCTCCCGTGGATTTGGCGGTCAGCAACCTCAGCAAGTGGGATTCTGATACACGTTTCAATCGACCACTCGTCCTCCATTCCGTCACCTGGCCCAACAGCACCGACTGGCACACCTTCCCCCTGCTACAGGTCTGGTCTTTAGTTTCTTCTCATGTGAACATCCCCACAGTCTTCTCTAACACGTCTTGGAGAAAAATCCAGGTTTCCACAGCAGCTTTCGGCCCAAGACGCGGCTGGACTGAAAGAACCTGATTCCATCTCCCACAGACACAGGGACCAGACCCAGCTTCAGCCCTTGCTGTGACCACACTGCTTTCATAACCAACGGACCACACCATCTAGCACCGAAGGGATAAGGCCTGCGGCCACCCATTTGAAGGTGCCCCCAAAGTGGAGGCGGGGAGGGCAGAGGGTACACGCCTCTCCGGAGGGGCTCTTTTTGGCCACCAGCCCCTTGGCTCACCGACTCATGATACAGTGTTCCCTTGGGGCGTGCAGGTGTCTGTGGGCCCACGGACCGCTGTCTGGGTCAGGGCTCAGTGGACCAGCTCCCGGCTGGGCCGCACACCCAGAATCACCGAGAAGCAGGGACGCTGAAGAGCCCATTTCACATTCGGCCGGGAGTGAACTTAACCAAGACTGACACTAAAAGTGACCTCACTCCCTTCTTGGGATCATCTGCCTTAAGAGCCCAGCAGCCCCGTAAACACAGAACCTGGTGAGGCCCAAGGGAGCCCAGGCGAGCAGAGCAGCCTCTGGAAACAGTTGCCTTTTTTCCCACCTTTGATAACGAGAGAGATGGGGGATCGGAGAGAGAAACGATGCGGGGCCTGTAGTTGACGCGGGGTCAGGAAACAAGACCAGAAAGTCCGGCTGGCACGGCTCCCGCCTGCCACCTCCGGCTGGGCTGACCCGGCACACCAGGCACCCCGCCAAGGACCCTGTGCTGACACGGGAACAGCGCCCTCCCGGCCGGTCAGCCTCCGTCTCCCGAGGAAGGGAAGGGCGCCCGTGACTGTGCAGACAGCAGAGGCTCAGGAGGGCCGCCTGCCTCCGCATGCCCCATCTCGGCCTTTCTCAAGCCACGCAGCAGGACCAGGTCCCCCTGCCAGAGCTGCTCTCAACAGCCTCCTTCCGGGCTCTACAGCAATGCACGCTTCGGCAAAGGCCCTCGGAAGACGCATTGCTATTCGATTCTCAACAGTTCCCTGAAGGACAAAAGGGACGACCTGGGTGGTTCGGCCGGTTGAGCGTCCGACTTCTCCTCAGGTCAGAGCCTGCTTTGGATTCTCTGTGTCCTTCTCCCTTCTCCTCCCCTGCTCGTGTGCTCTCTCTCAAAAATAATATAAACGTTGAAAGAAGAAGAAGAGAAGGAAGGGAGGCCACAGGGAGGAGAGGGGGCAGGCACTTGAAGGGGGGGGGGGTCAGTGGAGAGAGAGGCAAGACCGAGCAAGCTGCCGGTCTGCACAAAATGAGCACAGGCCTCGTTCCCCCAAATGCCCCCCACTGGTGCCCCGGTGTGACACCCCACGGGAGAAGGGGCTTTGGTGGTTCCTCTGCAGAATCGAACCTTCAGAAGGTGCCAGTGCTTGCATTCTGAGCCTCGTATAGGGAGGAGGCTCCCTTTGGGAGTGACCCCTGTCGTGAACATTCTGTGACACAGTCCGGCAGGGTGGAGCAGTGGGTAAGAAGATCAATGACGTCAAAGAGCCGCCAGGTCCTGAAAAGATCAACGAGGCTGAGACACTCTTGGTGTGACAGACGGTTTCCCCGAGTACCACAGCAGTCTTCCCAGGATCCTCTGCAGGGTCACACCGAGTGGCGGGGTCCACATCCCCTCTCTTGAAACAAGCCACCCTGTGACTCACTTTGACCCAAAACAGGGCGTGGTGGACGTGAGGTCATGTGAGCTTGGGGAGCCTCACGTCTAGGCAGCCTTTGTCCTTGTCCTTCTGACACAGGGGCCTGAGGCCAGCGGGGGAGGATGCCTTCTGGAGTAGTGGGGGGTGGTTGGGTGGGAGAGAACAGAGGTGCCAGCTGAGCAGCAAACACTGGGCATGTGAATCAGGCTCTCCGGGCCATCGCGCCCTACGGAGCCTGAAGCTGAGCACACCATGGGAGTAAGAACAGCCTGGCCAAGCCACAGAAACACAAGAAACAAGTCATTGTTGATTTAGGTGTTTGGGTCGATTGCTGGGCAGGAAGAAATAGCTGAAATGGAAATGGGCGTCTAGACGGTGGGGAGGACGCAGAGCATGGGCCCGGTTTGGGGGAGAATGCAGAGCACGGAGATGGCTTCGGGGAAATTGCAAAGCAGAGGCCTGGCTTCGGGGAGAACGACCCATGCCAGGGGCAGGAGGACGAGGGGCAGGACTGTCACCAGTGGCTAACTTGGAACACGGAAGACATGCCTGAACCCATGCACACGGCTGAGACCTACTTCTAGGCAGACTGTTGAGAGTGCCTGTTAGGGCCCCATGATGACGCAGGACGACACGGAAGAGAGAGGCAGGAGCTAAAACAAACCCAACAAAAAAACCCAAACTGGCATCTGCAAGCAGAATTCACAGGATATATGCAGATCAGAATTACCTACCTGGTTCCAAAAGGAAAGTTGTTCACATTTCCCGCTTCAACAGTCAGCAAAATATTCAGGAAGGAACAAATGGACTCAGAGTAAAGACTGAATCAAGGGACTGCAAGGCCTCAGAGCGGTATGAAGCAGTGCCTTATAGACTTTCTCAACAAGAGAAAAGGGGCTTCCAAGGATCTGTGGGGCACTGGTTCATCGAAGCCTGACATATCCAAAGTAGGGACAGGTTTGTCTTGAAAAGAGTTATGGTGATGGTTGTTGGGGGGCATAGAGGAGATTCCAACAAGATTCATAGGAGACCTAAAACATTTTTAAGAGAATTGCATCAGTAAGAGCACTACCAGCTTGGACTAAAAAAAAAAAAAAGATCAAGATCATTGAAAATGAAAAGATGCTTCTGGGACCCCAGCTTTCTTCTTCTTCAAAAAAAAAAACCTTTATTAAATCTTTTACTTTTTTTCAGAGAGAGAAACAGAGTGAGAGCAGGGGAGGAACAGACAGGGAGACACAGAATCTGAAGCAGGCTCCAGGCTCCAAGCTGTCAGCACAGAACCCCATGTGGAACTCAAACTCATGAACCGTGAGATCATGACCTGAACGAAGTCGGACGCTTCACCAACTGAGCCACCCAGGTGCGTGGGACTCCAGCTTTCTATGAGCAAGAATCAGACACAGAAACTTACTGACCTTCAAACATGGGCCCTTTCTGGTGGGAAAGAAAGGACCTTGAGAGAGCAGAATGAGAGAACAGTGGACAGAACAACGGATCAGGAAATCCTTCCTGAGACCAGAACTGGGCCTTAATCAGAGTATCTCTTGGCTCTGGAGTGGGGGCTCAGGCAGCCTGGTCCATCTGGATTTCAGAACTGGTAGGCACCAGGGACTTGCACGTGCCTTATGCTCCTCCTCTGTTTGATGGGAGCAGCTGGCCCTGTGTTTTTCTAGGTCCTGTTTGTGGGGTAACTTGGTTCGTTGGTTCAGAGGACACACACCAGAGGAGGGGTGTGTGTGTGTGTGTGTGTGTGTGTGTGTGTGTGTCCAGATGGATGATCCTGATGTAGATCATGAGAACCTGGCCTGGGAGTCTGAGGCCCTAACAGGGATGAGAGTTTCGGGCATCCGAGATGGGAGAAAGCATATGGCGCACGTAGGGAGAAAACTGTGGGCAGATTGTGGAATGTGACAGATTGCTTCATGGCCACAAATTCCTTTGTCACAGAAGGCAGGGTCCTTTGTAGTGAAATTTCGCCACGTCTCCCCCACATTTCTCAGGTGTATGAAATCGGCTGGCCGAGTGATTCCATCTTGCTCAAGAGAACGTGGCAGAAGTGATGCTGTGTAGATTCAGAGCCCAGGACTCAGATTGTCTTGGGACTTGTGCCTTTGCCCCCTTGGAATACTGTCCTGCGAGCAGGAAGCTTGTCTAACCCACAGGAGCAGGAGAGGCCATGTGACGGAGATCATGTGCTGAACACGTGAGGCTGCAACCATGTTCCAGGCCTGCTGACCCTCCAGCTAACGGCAGCCCTGTGGTGGGCCCAGATGGAAGCAGAAGCCATTCCATGGGAGAGTAAAATAATCAGTGTTGTTTTCAGCTACTAATTTTGGGGCAGTTTGCTATGTACTGACAGAAAATTATACTATCTTGCATGACTGATCAAGACACAAACAAAAAAGCAAACATGAGACACTAACATCAGGGATGGGGAAAAAAAGACTCTGCACATCGAGGGGTTACTAAAGGGCTGTTGTGAACCTCATTGTGCCCAAGATTTAATAACTTAGGGGAGATAGGTAAATTCCAATGTCTATATAAAAATATAACTGGTTGGGGCGCCTGGGTGGCGCAGTCGGTTAAGCGTCCGACTTCAGCCAGGTCACGATCTCGCGGTCCGTGAGTTCGAGCCCCGCGTCAGGCTCTGGGCTGATGGCTCACAGCCTGGAGCCTGTTTCCGATTCTGTGTCTCCCTCTCTCTCTGCCCCTCCCCCGTTCATGCTCTGTCTCTCTCTGTCCCAAAAATAAATAAACGTTGAAAAAAAAAATTAAAAATATAACTGGCACAAAATAAACAGAAAATGTAAACAGCCCTCCATCACTTTTTAAAATTGCATCCATAAATAATGGCCTTTTCATATAGAAAACTCCAGGCTCAAAGAGCTTCACTGGTAAATTCTACCCAATATCTGAGAAAGAAACAAGACCGATGTTACCGCACTCTTTCGGAGAAGAGAGGAAGAGGCATCACTTCCCAACACGCCCCGTGAGTCCAGCATTAAGCCCAACACCAAACTTTGGTGATAATGAAAGAGAAGAAAATGATAGGCCAATATTTTTTCTTCAACAGAGATACAAAAATTCATCACAAAATAACAGAAAATTACATCCAGCAGTATAGACAAGGTATAGCATGTCATAACCAAGTGAGTGCACTCAGAATACAAAGTTAATATCTGAAGATTAATTGTAATTCATTACTTAGAGTAAGAAAAACAACCATATAATCATCCTAACAGGGGCAGAGAAAGTATTTGATAAGATTCAACTCATTCAACGCACTCATTGTGAAAACTCTCAGCAAGCCGGGAACAGAAGGAGGCACCCTCCATGAGGTAACAGGCACCCCGAGAAGCCTGTGCTTAGCAAGCGCCATGCTCGATGGCCAGAAGTGGAATGATCTTCCCCAAAGAAAGGGAACATGGCAAGGACGGCCACTCTTTCCACTTGTATTCCACAGCAAGTGGAGGTGATAACCAGTGAGGTAAGGCAAGAAAAAGAAATGAAATGTATAAAAATGGGAATGGAAAAAGTAAAACTCTTTTCTCCTCACAGGTGATATGATTCTATGGGGAGAAAATCCTAATCTAAAGGAAAACTACTAAAAACTAGGTAAATTTTTCGAGGTTGTGAGATTCAAGAACAAAACTAAAAAGGTTAACGAGTCAAGGTCGCAAAAGAAAAGCAAGTGTAAGAAATTGTCACAGGTTGGAGGAGACTAAGGAGGTGTGACAAGCGAACGGACTGGATCCTGGAACAGAACAACGTTGGTGGAGAAACTGGAGTGAAGTCCATAGTTAATGGTATTTACCAGTTAATTTCTTAGTTGAGACCATGGTACGGCTGGAAGCTGAATAACATTCCGTTGTGTGGATGGATCACTATTTTGTTCATCCCTTCACCCGTCACTGGACATCTGAGGTTGCTTCCAAGTTTTGGCTATTGTGAATAACGCTGCTGTGAACATCGGTATACAGATACCTGTTTCAAGAAAAGTTCTGTCTCTTGCCTGGGGTGTTAGTCACACAGGTATGCGTTTTCAAAGTTCATTAAATGACACACTGAAAGCCTGTGAACTAACCTAGTTCTGTCAAACCCTACCACCGCGGGCCTCAGGGATGGTCTTGTACTCCCTCTGTACTGCTGCCCTCCCCCACTCCTGACACGCACCTGCTGGCCTGCACCTTGGAGGCTTGGGAGGAAAGCTACAGCCCTGAGCGGGAGGGGGGCCCCCACTTGCTCTAACACATCACTCAACCCACCCTCCGCGAGTCACTTGCACGAGGGGAATGGCTGGCCTTCCCAGGAGACCCCGCTGGCTGGCCCTGTGCACCTCACAGGACTCAGGCCTTGGTCTAGTCCGCCCCGGGCGCTTCACTCTTTGCATCCAAGCCCCCAGATGCAGCCTGCGTCACCTAGGGTGGCTGTGCCTGCATTCAGTGGGGAGTGGCCTGTGCTCCTGGGCCGTCCCCACCCAGGGTTCCCCACACAGAGAGCAGCAGGCTTTTGAGCATTTCGGGGAAGACTCTATTTCTTTTTTCTTCCGACAAATAAACAATAGAATTGAAACAGGTTTATGGCCTTCTCACTTTCCTGGAAGAAAGTTCTGTGTTGCATTAATAAAGAGAAACAGTAGGAATCACGGCAAAAATAACAAACACACACTCTGCTGGAGAGGAGGTGCTGAAGCTTTCTCTAGGGGCCCTCTGCTACTCCTGAGCTGGTTCTTCTCCGAAATAAGTTCGATCTGTCCTCAAAAATAATTAAAGGGCTTACATTTCCACGGGGACAAATGGAACAGTGCAAACTCGGAAGGTGAGTGCCCTCTCCCAGCGCACAGTGCCTACCTGCTGGGGCGCCTCGCCTGGCAAACCGGGACTGTGAGGTCTCCTGCTCAGCCGTTCCACATGCTGGGAATGGGATCCACGGAGCACCTCCCGTGTGCTGGTAGCGGGTGTGGGCGAGTCCCGCCAGGCAGGCCCCTAGAGGCCCAGGAAGGGCAGCAGAACCCCTAACCTGAACCCCCCGGGGCTTCCCAAGCTGGCCTGTGTCCCTCATACTGCTGGAGGGGAGCTCTGCCCTGAGTGAGAATGGCTGCCTAGCCTGCAGCTCAGAACAGAAGCCGCCCGTCCCAAGAGCACCTTGAACCCAGCAAAGTCCACACCCAGGCAGGTCACAGGCAACGGTAGTGTCTGGAACAGGTTACCCTTCCTGCAGGGCCTGACAGGTGGTTTCCAAAGGTCACAGAATCTGTAGAGGCTTGCTGACTGCACAGCATTTGGCCACCTTCCACCGACTCCCATCCCTCTGGGTCTCTCTGCCCGAGGTCAAGGGTCGGGGCCGCTCTCCACCCTAGGTCCAGTTGGGAGGATCTCTCACACACCCACTAGCGTGGACTGGCCCTGGGTGGCTGCGGTGGCCCCAGGCTGCCCTGAAGTCTTTCAGCCACTTGCTAACGTCCCGGCGGTTTCTCAAAGCTCCCTTCTTTTCTCCCCCATAAACTTATCTTTAGGAATGGCTGTTTGATTTACAAAGCACACAACCTGTCATCGGTTAATTCCTGCAAAAATATACCAGCATTTGGATGGGTAGACCAGTAAACGTTAAAACCTATACAAAAATATTACCATCGACAACATCAAAATATCATCAATCCCAACAGCATCCGCTATCTGGTGAACTGCAGCCACATTAGGGTTTAATTCAGAAATAGCCCCACACGCGCAAAACATCCAAAGGAAGGCCTTTTCAGTTAAAAATAAAAGTCAAACGACTCAATGTAAACGTGGGTTGTATTAATGCAGCGAGCCCAGAGAACCTTTCCTGAGGTTGCGAAAAAGAACATATGGTGCCCATTTAAAATTCACCAATTACACAGAAGAGGTCAGGGATGAAACCATTTACCGGAGTCAGAAACCTGGTGAGCTGGGGGGTGGGGGGCTGGGGCGGGGCCGCAGGCAGGTTCCCCGGGGGCCTTGTCCGCCACGCCGGCCGCACCGGGCGCGAAGCGAGGCCAGCCAGACCCACGTCCCCGCCGAGGCTGCCGCCGCCTCAGGGGAGGACGCCTAGCACAGCGGGCTCGCCGGACGGCAGTGTCTCACCCTCTGTGGCTGCCGGCATGACTCGGCTGGCGGCCAACACGGCCTGCGTTTCCCCCACTTTTCTCGCTGGCTTATTTAGCGGGTGGGAAACGGCAAGATGTACTTACCTCTAAGCTGGTTTTATTTTGTCACCACCATCTATAGGGGTTCTTCCTTAAAAATCACCCAAAGACCCTGTCTGGTCTTCAGAGAATCTGCTCCCTCCTCAGTCCCCTTCTAGGGCTGGTGACCGTCGGGCACGTATGTAGCTTGCAGTCAACACACCTCTTAACAAACACAGGGAAGATACTGCTACTGCCTCGGGAAAGAGGTCAGGAAGCACCGGGGTTTAAGAAAATCTGTAAAAAGATGATCAAGCAAATCATTTCCAGACACCATTTCGGTTCAGAGGCTCCTGGTAAAGGAGAGGGACCACTGACCAAGCAAGGGACGCCCTCCGAGACCAACACCCAAAGATGGTGACACTCAGCTCAGCTCACCAGATACAATAGCAGTGACTCTAAAAATAAAAATATTTGGGGGGAAGCACATTAAGCCTTGTACTTAAACTGAAACTTGATCAGAATGTTTGAGCTTACAATTTTTTCATGTGCTAAATTAAAAATGAGGGGCGCCCGGGGGCTCAGTAGATTAAGCGTCTGACTCTTGATTTCGGCTCAGGTCATGATCTCACGGTTCGCAGGATCAAGCCCCACCTTGGGCTTTGCACTGACAGCACGGAGCCTGCTCGGGGTTCTCTCTCTCTGACCCTCCCCCACTTGCATATGCACATATTCTCTTAAAATAAATAAACATTAAAAAAAACCTGAACATTTTCTCATGGGGAATTTCAAACATCTATAAACAGAATACCACAATGAGCCCCATACACCTATGATCTGGCTTCCACATCCTGCCATCCCATCAGCCTTTCTTCACTTATGTCCCTTCCCCTCCCCCCCCCCCCCCCAGTCACTTCCCTTTCAGGTAAAATTTACATACCCTGAAACACACAAATCTTAACTGTACATGGTTGACAAATGATACATTCATTCACTTACATCGCCACGAAGATAAAGATCTTTCATCACCCCATGAAGCTCCCTCCTGCCCCTTCCCAGTTGACCCCCCCCCCCACTCCAGGAAAACAGCCTTCTGAAATTTTCAACATGGATTGGGTTTGCATCATCTAAATGACAGCGTGTGTATTCTTCTATGTTTGCCCTCTTGCTAGTTGCACATATAGATGGTTCATTTTTATTGCTGAGTAGTGGTCCGTTGGATGGATACCCTACAAATTTATCCTTCCTTTCATCCATTCTTCTGTTGGCTGCCATTTAGGTTGTCTCCAATTTAAAAACAAATTGTTTTAACGTTTATTTATTTTTGAAGGCGAGACCGAGTGTCAGCGGGGGAGGGGCAGAGAGAGGGAGACGCAGAATCCGAAATGGACTCCAGGCTCTGAGCTGTCGGCACAGAGCCCGACGCGGGGCTCGAACTCATGAACTGCGAGACCATGACCTAAGCTGAATTCGGCTGCTTAACCGAGCCACCCAGGCACCCTGTTTCCAATTTTCTAATTATTATGAATATGACTGCTAAAATCTCCCGGCATTATTTTTCTGTTTTTGTTTTTTGTTTTTAGATTGTTCTTTCTCCTTAGACTCTTTGCATTTCTAAATGCAATTCAAAAAATAGTCAACTTCTACAAAAGCCCTCTGGGATTGTAATTCCTGCTGGGATTGCTTTGAAATTTTAGATCAGTTTTCGGAGCACTGACATCTTAACGATATGAATTTACCAATCCATAAACAAAGGATGTTCATTTAGGCCCTCACTCTCATTAAGAAACATTTTATAGCTCTCAGAATAGAGGTCTTGCACACTATTCATTCAGTCTACTTCTAAGTATTTTGTTTTTTAATGTCGTTATAAAACGTATTACTTTTGACTTTTCCAGTTGTTTCCACTTGTTTGCTGATAATATATAGAAATGCCATTGATTTTTGTATGTTGGCCTTACATCCATGACCTTGGTAAATTCACATTATTTTGATAGTTTCTACTTGTTGGTTCATTAGGATTTCATAAGTGTACATTCAAGCTACCTGCAAATTAGAGACTTCTCTTTCTTTTCCATTGCGACGAGTTTGGCTATCCTCGTTTCACTGCACAGGCTAGAGGTTAAGATAAACGCTGAACAGAAATACAGCAGACATACTGCCTTGCTCGTCATCTTGGGGGAAAAAAACCTGTAACATTTCACCTTTAAGCAGTTAGCTATGCACTCTTCATAGATGCTTTTCATCAGATTGAGGAATGTTCCTTTTTATTCCTACCTTGCAGAGAGTTGTTTTAATGAATGTTGAATTTTTTCAAATGATCTTCTGCATCTATTGAGATGATCTTTATTTCTTCCTTTATTTTGTCAATATGGCAAATTATATCAATTTTCGGCACTGAACCAACCTTGCATTCTGGGGATGCTTGTTATTGCTTGGTTTTCACCAGGTGATATTTTGTGAAAAAAATTCTTTTTGCATCTATGTTCATGAAAGATTTTGGTTTATGAATATTTTTCTTGTAACATCTTTGTCAGGTTTTAGCACAAGAATTATTACTATTCCAAATCTGCTCTATTAAAATTTTCACTACATGTGCGTTAAATGCAAATAGAGTCAAAAAGGTATACACGCATGAGCGTGTGCGCGCGCGCGCACACACACACACACACACACACACACACACACACACACACACACTCGCCATGGGAAGATCACTCCAGCAGTCAGCAGTGCTGGGGAGAGGCAGGTGACAGGGAGCCATTCAGGAGTGTGACGGACTGGGGCAAGTCTGCGGGGTTCTGGCTCACAGTCTGCAAGGAGCCTCACTCTCTCCTGTTCTGGGCTCCTGAGAGAGCTGTGCTTTGCTTGCCCTTCTGACACCTGCCACGTGGGCCCTCAAAGCTGAGGCTGCAGAAGCAGACCCCACTGGAACCCGCTCTCTAAACAACAGAGCAGAATCAATTAGGGACTGAAATTTGGGTGACTTCCTCGCATGACTTTCTTGCACAACAGCTTAACATATTTCTGTAGGAGGCAATGTAGGTGGGTTCCATACTCTTGTCTAATGTTTCAGTGTGGAATAAAAGCACAAGGCCAATTTTTTCAAGTACTTGAGTCTCTCGGTTGAACCATGGTTATCAAGTCCACATGGGCAGACCCAGTCCTTGGAAGGACAGCGGGGTCATTCATTCTGGAGGTCAAGGGCATCTTTGGAGACATGTAGATTTCATCACCTGCTGAAACCACTCCCTGCTCTATCTCTACACCACTCTGTGATCTGAAGTGGTCTCACTTTCCTCTTAGGATAGTCTCCACTAGAATTAAACCCCACCGGGGTGGCAACACACCTGTCCCACCCAGTTAACATCCTGAGAGCCCAGAACAGTCTTCAGCACATGGCAGACACTCAAACCTTTGCTGGAAGAATGAATTAATTAACCAGTGTATAAGGCAGCAATTGTGTTTTGTAGATTGTAGGTCCCTTTGAAAAGTGCCCAGTTCAATTCCTTTGGAGAAAAATTGAGACTTCAGTGACAAAAGGCCTGATTTGAGCTCCCCCTCTGTTGCTACAATCCACAGGTCTTGGCAAGTTTTAATTTTTTTTTTTTTCAACGTTTATTTATTTTTGGGACAGAGAGAGACAGAGCATGAACGGGGGAGGGGCAGAGAGAGAGGGAGACACAGAATCGGAAACAGGCTCCAGGCTGTGAGCCATCAGCCCAGAGCCTGACGCGGGGCTCGAACTCACGGACCGCGAGATCGTGACCTGGCTGAAGTCGGACGCTTAACCGACTGCGCCACCCAGGCGCCCCTGTCTTGGCAAGTTTTAAATCCAAGCCTCAGTTTCCCTGTTGTGAACGGGTGGAAGGGTCCTCACCTTGCATGGCTGGCACGGCTCGGTGCAGATGCGAGGTGTAGCTGGGATTTTAACGCAGAGGAAACAACATGGCTGGCCCAGGACCCTGTGGTCTGTACAGAAGGTTGCTTGCTGGGACCCAGGTAGGACTTTTGTTATTTGGTGTCTTTTGTTTTGTTTTTGGGTTTTTTTTTTTTTTTTTTTTTTTTTGTATTGGAAATTATCACATGGTTAGACTAGCATTTTTAAATAGCTTCACTATAGAAGTTTCAATATGAGCTATCTAGGAGGGAAAGGAAACCTTTTTTCTTTTGAAGCACCAGTTAGTTGGTGTTAAAAACTTCTTCATAAAAGGACTTGCAACACCAAGAGTCCAAAAGTTGACAGGATTGGGAAGCTTTCTTCTACTTTAATGCTGAAACTCAGGTCACAATGAATTTCTTCTCAAGCGTGGAGTTTTCTTTGCTCAAGTTCTACAAGACTTTGTAGGAAGAACAGTTGTATGTGCTCATCAAAAATAGAAGGTAGCTGATGGGAATGGACACGTTCAGTGTGAATATTTGTACAGGGGTCGGCGGCTTTTAAATTTGCATCTTGATCTAAATGTATCCGCTGATTTCCCATCTGCTAATATTTCCCCATCTGCTAAATACCTGCTACCAGGGGAAGCGGATGCCTTTGTCATTCCTCTGCTTAACCTCCACGTCCCCTTCACCTGAACTTGGAAACAGCACCAGCGTCCCTACGAGCACACACACAGACGCATGCACGAACCTGCGCTCTAACCATGGACAATGCCCAGCCCGGGGAGCCCCACTGGAGAGAACGCAGTCAAGGCCGGGATCTGCGTCCCCAAGGCCACACTGGGTGTTGGCCTCCGCCTCTGCGGAGCTCAGAGCTTAGGAAGCACTGTCTGCTCCGGGACACGAGGCCAGCCCTAGAGAAAAGATGTGTCTGTCTAATATCCGCTACAAACATCACAGCCGAGAAGGCAAAGATATCACACCACGGGTTGCAGGTGAGAAAAGAGGCGTCCATGAACACAGCTGTGGCGGCGAGAAGCCAGCAGGCATCTCGTGCAGTTGAGACCCTCCCTTCCCAGGGCCAGAATGTTCTGGATGTGGCTTTGGTGCCCAGGAAAGGGCTGGAGCCTCAGCACAAGGGGCACTGTCTGCACCCCCAGTGTCTACACCATCTTCAGGACTGGTGCAGGGGTGGGGGGGGTTGGTGTTGTGTGGACCACGTTGTGCCCTCACACACACTGCCTCCCTCCCGGAGCGATGTGGGTGAGCTCCTGAGCTTGCCTCGTCTGTGTCTATCATTCACGTCACAATAGGATTCCCTTTGTTTGTTTTTAAACCCTAAGAAGCCAGAGAGCTCCAGCTGCCCAGCTCGGGGGTCCCCGAGAAGGGTCTGACGGAGAAGGTAGCTCTCTGGTGCAGCCGCTGCCCCCCCTCCCCGGGTGGGCCAGCACTCCGGCGTCCAGACATCACAACCGACACCAGGGATGGAGAATGCAATGGCCCCAAAGAGCCAGAGTTCCGTTTTGTGCTTGAAATCAAGTCCGTCCCATGAGGTGCCGGCTGTGTAGACACTTGATTGATGGTGGCAAATAATGGTTCTCAGTTTTGCTGGGAGCCTGCCTTCGTCAGAAGCCAGAGATGAATAAAATATACGCGAGCACATCAAATATAGTGCAAGGACAACATATACAAACAGTACATTAAGCATTATGGGAGACAGTAAAGACCTGGAAAAACAGATCTGAGTTG
Source organism: Puma concolor (assembly GCF_028749965.1). NCBI lineage: Eukaryota > Metazoa > Chordata > Mammalia > Carnivora > Felidae > Puma > Puma concolor. Next base: position 85,877,225 of record NC_141677.1, on the reverse strand, counting down.
GCAGATGGGCTCCAGTTCCGGGTCTGTCTGCGCAAACGGGGAACCGCGCAGCAGACTTCTCCTCGTGGCCCTTCAGTTCCGGGAGCAGGTCATTAGGTGGAAAATCCGAACACGTTAATTCCGCCACCCCTCCCTCACTGACTTCCCGGCTCCCGCGGAGGGGCTCGGCCACCGCAGCCCCTGCTCGCCAGGCCCTGGGCTTCCCTCCACGCCGAGTGCAGTGTCAACAAAAATGCTACAGTGACATTTCTCTCTTGCTCTCAATTACATGTAGGCTTTCCACTGCCAGTATAAAATACATATTGTGCTCCGGCGAGATCCACTGTACTGGGGTCAGCGGGAACTCATTGTCCTTTTTGCTTCAGAACAAGACAATACTGACATCTGTAAGATTCGTTGTAAATAATCCGAGCGCTCCAGGCACAGAGCGGTGGGCAGGAGCGGGGAGAAGAAAGCCAAGAGGGAGGTGCGGAGAGAGAGAGACAGGGATGCTGCCACTGACTGGATTCCAAGCCGCTGGGAACCCTGGGGTGTCTGGGGGAGGCGGCACTCGAAGGTCTGCATCATTTAGGGGGAAACAAGCATCTGGCGGATACCTGCACGACGACATTGGCTGAAACGCCTACCGCGGATGGCTTCTGCTACCAACGCGGAATTCATCCCGAACAGTGTCACAGCGCGGGGAACCAGACAGGGCTCGCTGTTGTGTCCGTCCTCCAGCAGGGCCACGGGCCGAGAGCCACGCATGGCCTCCAATTCTGATGGGGGCGGCGGCAGCACGGGATGCTGACGAGGTTCCGTGGAGTCACCTGGCGGACGGTTCACGTCAATAGGCTCGAATGGGGTGCGTCGGCCCGCACAAGGACCCAGACGCCCCAGGGCCGAGTGGGCGCGGGCCTCACCCCAGAACTGCCTGCCCTTTAAGGCGGTGTGTGAGAAAACCAAAAGCGTGTTTGGTAACCAGACGGCAGCTGTTCTCCAAAGGAGAGCTTTCCCGTGGAAGAGGAGTTTGGCTGCAGGCAGGGTGCTGCGTCGAGATGACAAAGGACTACAGAGGAGGAAGAGACTCCAGCGGAGCTTCCCGCCAGGCCTGGAGCCCATGCGTCTGCCCGCGTCAGAGGTGCACCTGTGCCCCCGAGGGGGCACACGCACGCGGGGGCCCGAGTGCGCGTCTGTACACGCGTGCGTGTCCCAGGCAGCGCCCCGGGGCTGTGGTTTGGGAGCCCGTGGGTAGAGCCGACGGCGGGCTGTCTGCTCAGGCGCTCGGCGGCGGCCAGCCAGGCTTCTCCGGGTGTGAGGGGACCGAGGTGCGTCCCAGAGTCACGGGCGGGCCTGACGGCGCCGCGGCCTGGCCATGAATTCACCCGCACTCGGGACTCCTGACCTTCAAGACGAGCGCTCTTCAGCCTGCGCCTTTTCCCTTTGGTCCCATCCAGAAAAGTGAGCATGTGATTCCAATTTGAAATTAAAAGTCATGTCTGAATAACAGAACTGCATTCTCATTTCCTAATACCCTGGTTTTTACTACTTTGCATTCAACTGTGAAAAGTCTTTTAAAACTCGGAACAGCAGTAAAACTTGAATGAATTTTTGACCCATTATTGCATAGCGGGTGTGCCTTCCAAGTAGGAGAGACTGCCAAGTTCTCCCCACCTAATATTTCCACTTTAATTGTGCCACTTGAGAAATTTACGTGCCTCAAAATATGGCATGAATCTTAGGCTTATTGCAGTATCATTAGCAGCAACATTTAAGCAACATCTGTGTGCTATAGAACTAATTGAAGTAGCAGAAGTGGCAGCTGTAAATCCACAGGAAGATGGCAGTTTGTACCCAGCACTGCTGAGTTAGCTGCTAACTGTCAGCCTGTTCCCGCAATCTGGTCTCGAGCACCACGGCACAGGCACACAGTGTCCAAAAAAATACAGCGAGTAGGCTAATGATCCCATTAACCACTTTGCTGCACTGATTTGGCTGTTTTTCCCGTTTCCTTGTTGAATTTCATTATAAATTTCTCCATTCCTGTAAAAAGTCCAGCGTGAGACGTGTCTGACTTTAAACTACTTACCTGAGCCGGGAAACGCTTGTCTGGCCAGACCGAACCGAGGATTGATTTTTTTTGTTATTTAATAATTTTGCTCCCCTCACTCCTTTCGATTGCTTAAACATTTTTATCACATGCGTCTCTGTAAAAAATAACTTTAAAATCCCTAGTAATGTTGATATTTAAAGCAATGGCATTTTCTTCCCACGGACATAACATTTTCAATAATCAATACAAGATGGCAACCATAATTTATTAGCAGTAGGGGGAGGAGGGTGGGGGCAAGCGCTTGCCTGGTGTAAAGGGATCGGGCTGTCCCAGAGACTGGAGGGTCTGGTCTGTCTGTTGACTCACCGGGTTGACATGCCAGGGCCGATGACTGACAGGCCGGCCGCATGCTGGTTCAGACCCAAAAGGCATCGACTGTTTTCCTTTCTTCGATATTAAGAAAAACGACACCGAGTCTTCCCTATAGAGAGTGAGCTAAGCTGGGAGTGAGGCATTACCAAGATGCCTCTTTCTGCAGAGGAAACAAGGGTGTCGGAGCCACGGTTTGTATTCAGGATATTTCCTCCATCAAGCACAACTGGAAAAAATATTTCTGACACCTCTCACCAAACCCAGCCCCGTCTTGCTTTTAACTCTGGGTTTGCTTGTTTCTGTCTCGGCAGCTTGTGGATGGCTCTCCCTCGGTGCCTGGCCCTTAGACAGTGATGTAACTGGTATCTCTCGAAGCACTCGCGAGTGTTGGATATACACAAAAGAAGATCTCCTTCAATATACGATGACTGGTGTGTTTGCCAACAACCCCGCTTCATTAGAAAATTGGCACGTCCGGCCAGCTGCCATGTGACACGCCGTTAACTGTGGACATTTGCTGTCTTAATACTCAAGTACTCAGGGACTCGACTGATAAGGGAGAAAGTGTTTGGAATCTGCTGAACCCCACGCTTAGGGTGCCACGCCACCTCACGGTATTGAAAATCAATAGCCACGTGACTGCGGGAAGGTCAGAGGTGCCCAGAATTAACTTCCTAGTACTAAATTACTATCCCTTGTTTCTTGGCTTATTTTCTAACAATAACACGTCTTAAGGGGGCCTGGTTAGAAACCACTCACGGGCACAAAGTGGGAAAACCAGAACCGCCGGCCGACAGCTGCCAGTGTCTCCCGCCAGCCCAGGAAACATCAGGACGCTGAACGCTCCATCCATCTGTAACTCGGGTTCTTTAAAATCTATTTCGTTTTTAGTGGTGGCGTTTTAATCCTCACGTGCAAGGATGGAAGCTGGTGTGGAATCCGTCCATCTCTGACTCACCACACAGTGCAGCTTAGTCACAACTTGGGTGCTATCCTCACACCAGGATGGTGCTCGGGAGGTCACAGCACGACGTAAAAAGGGGACAGAGATGTGCTCCTGGGAAGATTAGTTTATCAGGGAATAAGCTCCAGCACCTAACCACACAGAGTCACGTCTTCAGGTGTCACTTCTGAATGAGACTCGGCCCCATCCCCAGCCCTCATGGCCCTGTCCCCAGTCCTCACGGCCCGTCCCTAGACCTCACGGCCCCGTCCCCAGTCCTCACGGCCCGTCCCTAGACCTCAGCCCCGTCCCCAGTCCTCAGCCCCGTCTCCACCCCTTGGCCCTGTCCCCAGCTCTAGCTGCCAGAGCATGAGCTCTGCTCACCTTTACACTCGGGAAAGGACACACAGTTGGAAAGAGGGAGTATTGTAATAGCTTTTTTCAGAGAACTGTGGATATTCTGCTTTGATCCTACATCCGAACTGTACAAGTGGGGGTTTCTTCCAGTTCAGCTACAGAGCAGAATCTGAAACCCTGTCCATGAGCTTCCACTGCCCTGACCTCACCAGTCCATCTTGTGCTATAAAAGGTTCTCTGACCAATGTGTGATTTTGGTCATTTGGAAATCGGGTTCACTGAGGCCGATCTTCCAAATGTTGACGTGATTCATTACCTAATACTAAAAAAAGTAGTATTTGTTTATATCACAGTCTCATTAGAAAAATCTATTCAGAGGCTGTAAAGCTCATAGTGGTAGACATGAGTTTTCAACTGTACTGAATGACAGCCTTCAACAACTTGCCTAAAATGTTCAAAGTATGGAATATGTGATGCAAAGAAGCAAATGCGACACACATGTTCACGAACTATTGTAAGGATGCTAGTGAATGTACCAGCCAGTCTAAGTGGAACAACACAGGACAGGACCTGAGTGTGGCTGAACGTCGAAGTTTCCTACAATATTCTATCTTTCTTCCTCTGCCCCAGAGGCAACAACCTAGTATTTATCATCCCCTTTTTCCCTTTGTAAAGGTTTTATTATGTACACGTGCATGTTCATATGTGTGTGTGCATAGGTGGTTGTATGTGTGCATATATATTTAAAGCAACATATATCCCTCAAGACTTGAAGTTTATCGAACGCAGTACTGGAAGTCCTAGCCACAGCGATTAGACCACAAAAAGAAATAAAAGGCATTCAAATTGGTAAGGAAGACGTAAAGCGTTCACTATTTGCAGATGACAAGATACCATATACAGAAAACCCTGAAGACTCCACCAAAAAACTACTAGAACTGATAAATGAATTCAGTAAAGTCACAGGATACAAAATCAATGTTCTGAAATCTGTTGCATTCCTATATGCTGATAATGAAGCAGTGCAAACTGAAATTAAGAGAAGAATCCAGTTTACAATGGCACCAAAAACAATAAGATACCTAGGAATAAACTTAACCAAAGAGGGGAAAAGCCTGTACTCTGAAAACCAGAACACCGATGAAAGAAATTCAAGACGATGCAAACAACTGGAAAGACATTCCCTGCTCTATTGTTAAAATATTCATATTACCCAGAGCAATTTAATGCAATCTCTATCAAAATAACAACAGTTTTCACAGCACTACAACAAGCAATCCTAAAATTTGTATGGAACCACAAAAGACCCCAAGTGGCTAAAGCAATCTTGAGAAAGAAAAATAAAACTGAAGGTGTCATAATTCCAGACTTTACTTATCCTACAAAGCTGTAGTAATCAGAACAGTATGGTACTGGCACAAAAGTGGACACGCAAATCAATGGAATACAGTAGACAACTCAGAAATAAACCCACAATTCTATGGCCAGTTAATCTTTGACAAGGCAAGAATAGGCAATGGGAAAAAGTCTCTTCAACAAATGGTGCTGGGAAATCTGGACAGCTACATGCAAAACAATGAAACTGGACCACTTTCTTACACCACGCACAAAAACAAACTCAAAATGGATTAAAGACCTAAGTATGAAACCTGAAATCATAAAATCCTAGAAGAGAGCATAGGCAGTAATTTCTCTGATGCTGGCTGCAGCAACTTATGTCTCCTGAGGGAAATATAAACAAACTATTGAGACTTTATGAAAATAGAAACTTTCTGCACAGCGAAGGAAACAATCAACAAAACTAAAAGGCATCCTAGTGAAATGGGAGAAGGTATTTGCAAATAACATATCCAATAAGGGTTTAGTATCCAAAACATACGAAGAACTTCTACAACCCAAAAAACAATGCAATTAAAAAATGGGAAGACAAGGGGCGCCAGGGTGGCTCAGTCGGTTGAGCGTCCGACATCGGCTCAGGTCATGATCTCGTGGTTTGTGAGTTCAATCCCCACGTCGGGCTCCATGCGAACAGCTCAGAGCCTGGAGCCAGCTTCGGATTCTGTGTCTCCCTCTCTCTCTCTCTGTCCCTTCCCCACTCAAGCTCTGTCTCTCTCTGTCTCTCAAAAATTAATAAACATTAAAATTTTTTTAAATAAAAAAAATGGGAAGACATGAGCAGACATCTTTCCAAAGAAGACGTCCAGATGGCCAAGAGACACATGAAAAGATGCTCGACGTCACCCATCATGAGGGAAATGCAAAGCAGAACCACGATGAGATCTTCCCTCACACCTGTCAGGATGTGGCTCAGATCAGAAACACAAGAAGTAGTAAGTGTTGGCGAGGACGTGGAGAAAGGGGAATCTTCTTACACTGTTGATGGGAATGCAAACTGGTGCAGCCACTCTGGAAAATGGTATAGAGGGTCTCCAGAAATTAGAGGGTAAAATTACTCTGCTTTCCAGCAACCGCACTACTAGGCGGTTGGGCAGTTACCCAAAAAGTACAAAAACAATGATTCAAACAGATACATGCACCACAATGTTTATATAAAGCAGCATTATCTACAACAGCCAAAATAGGGAAGCAGCCCAAGTGTTCATCAATGGATGAATGGATAAAGAAGATGTGGTGTATGTATACAATGGAACGTCATTCTGCCATAAAAAAGAATGAAATCTTGCCATTTGCAACAACGTGGATGGAGCTAGGGAGCATAATGCTAAATTAAATAAGTCAGAGAAAAGACAAATACCATATGATTTCACTCATGTGAAATTTAAGAGTTTATTTTGAGAGAGAGCAGGTGAGAATGAGTGAACGTGTGAATGGGGGAGGGGCAGAGAGAGGGGAAGAGAAAGAGACTCCAAAGCAGGCTCCGCTCTCTCAGCACAGAGCCACACATGGGGCTTGAACCCATGCACTGTGAGATCACGACCTGAGCTGAAATCAAGAGTCGGATGCTCAACCAACTGAAGGCATCCCAGGCGCCCTTCACATGTGAAATTTAAGAAGCAAAGAAGCAAAGGAAAAACAGAGAGACAGAAACCAAGAAACAGACTTTTAATTACAGAAAACAAACTGGTGGTTGCCAGAGGGCAGATGGTGGGGGGAAAGGGGAAACAGGTGATGGGGATCAAGGTACATTTGTCATGACGAAAGCTCGGCAATATATACAAGTGCTGAATCACTAAACTGCACACCTGAAACTGACAGAACACTGCATGTTAACTATACTGGAATTTAATCTAAAAACTTAATAAAAGGGGCACCTGGGTGGCTCAGCCGGTTGAGTGTCTGACTTCGGCTCAGGTCATGATCTCATGGCTCGTGGGTTCGAGCCCTGCGTCGGGCTCACTGCTGTCAGCGCAGAGCCCGCTTCGGACCTTCTGTCCACCGCCCCCCCCCCCCCCACCCCTTCCTCACGTGTGCTCTCTCTTAAAAATAAATACATCTTTTTATAAACTTAATAATAGAAAAGCTCTTGTTTGTGACCTTTACAAAATTAGTACCGTGCCCCAGGCAGTCTCCCGCAGCCTGCTTTGTGGACTCGTGACCCCGAGACTCGCCCACACTGTGGCACGGAGCTCTACTCACTCTCCAAGCGGTGCGATTTCCACTATGCACGTACCTGTCCTTCTCTGGACGGGTGTCTGGACTGACCACCGTTTTCACTCTTGCACCCAGGCCTGGCTTCTGGGCACACACTAGACTCCCTGGGGAGTGTGCCTGGGGGAGAAATGGCTGGGCTAGGACACCAGAGGGTAACCCCACACGACCGTGCAAAGTCACTGCACACACAGCACAGACTAACTGCCCTTTTCCAGGTCTTACAGGGGCTCTTCTTCAGGTTCCTGGAGCGTTAACCATAGTCCGCTCTTAGCGTGCACGGCCATTTGTGGGTGTTCAAGAGTTGATTCTAGAATGAGAAGTAGGAGAGCTTCGCTGCCCAGTGGGATCAGGACCGATGTTGAGGTGGTGGCCTTGGGCTTCACATCTTCATAGCTGGGTTGTTTGGGAGCAAAAGGCTAATCCTTCTTGTGGGGGGAAATGCAACCTATCACAGCGTGTTGTAAGGATCGCAGCCCCCAGTTCTGATGAAGGATGAAAATGTCAGCGTTTTGTTGGTAACGTCCCATATTTACTAAAGTGCTCTCTGAAAAGGCCTGTGACAAAGAAGGCTCCGTCGTGCCAACACAGGGACCGCCATTTGACCAGACTTTACAAGGCGTTGGGTCTCAGTGCTCAGTGTGCAAAGTGCCAAGATGGACGATGCCCAGGGGAAGGCCCCACAGGGTGTTGGAGGGCACCCAGAGGTCTCTCTTAAAATGAAGGACTTGCCAGAAGGTTCCCAGAATGCTCAGAAAGCTGGCTTTTCACCTCCGCGAGTCCCTGGTTCTTTTCTGTGTTGTTCGGGCACAAATTCTAGAAACGCTACTTTTCAGAAACTTCTCCTTGTAGTTGGTTTGTCAAAAGCAGGTTCCCGCAAGCGTGGCCAGAATGCCCAGCCACGAACCGCATGGCTCAGGCTTCACCGTTCTCGAAGCCGGCTCCAACCTGCGGACAAGCTTCCGTCAGACGCCTGCCTCCCCGGGCAGCGCCCTCTGTAAGTGTGGGTCTCCCGGACCGCCTCGTGGTCACTTCTGCCCCGGCAACGGCTCTCTCTGTTCACCCGCTGCCGTGTTTTTCCAGCTGCGAGAAGAGCTTCTGGGGGAGTTGTTCCAATGACCGTCATCTTGATCTTAAATGTAAACATTGTCACCGTGGTTCAAAGAGAGATTAATGGTTTGCTGACGGCTCCATACGTCCTGAGGAAATGACGCGCCAGAGGGACACGCAATCGCCATCTCATTTCCAACGCCAGTGGAGAATCCACACCCACACGTGGCCGCGGGTGTCCCTGGGACTCACGGTAGGTGCTGCCCAGGTCTGGGGCTTGGATCTACTTTCTGAGCAACTTGCCACCTGAGAAGGAAGTGTGGCATTTGTCCCCCAAAGAGGGACACAGGAGAAAGGGCCGAGTGCCAGCTCTGCCCTCGGTGCAAACTTTGAGGCCAAGGCTGGAGCTCCGTTCCAGGGACAAGATGGCAGGAGGATCACACAGGTCTGCGTGGGACAGCCTGTGGCACTCAGCCACTCGTGATCTGCAGCCCAGCCCCAGGCCCCTCCGGCCCACTCTCTCTGGTTCCCCGAGCTGCTGCTCACACCAACTCCATGTCGTGTGCTAGCAAGGCAAACCGACTCCGACCAGTTCACCCACGCTTGACCCCACGCCTGCTTCCACCTGCAAAGCAGCGCGGGACACGCTGTGGGCGGCCCTGGGGCTCGGGACGGCCCCTCTCGCTTAGGTCTGGGCCTCAAACCACCACGCCGTCTTGACAAAGCCAGGCCCGCGGCGCTGTCAGGGCTGTGGCCTGAGTGTCAATACCAGGAGGACCGGCCAATTATACTCCACATCTGAATTCCTTATATTTTCTAAGTGTTCTACACTAATTAGTGAGTCCTGTTAGCTCTAAGGATTAGTAGCTTCTCTAAGAAGACACAGTGACGTTAAGCGACTTACCTAATTATGTAAAACACGGGATGCAGAGACGAGCAGGCTTCTCCGCCGGGCAAGGCGCCTCCGTTCTCATGGGTCCCCAGGGTGCCGGTGATGCAGTCCTGGCCTCGAGGACAGCGGGGTGCTAGGTGAGGTCCCCGTGATCTCCTTGGGGCCTGCACTCCTCACAGCCTATCTCCCCTGGCAGGAACTCGGGTCTTGTGGCCGTTCCCTGCATGGGGCGCTGGGCGAACTTCAGTGACAAAGGAGGGATTCAGGAAAGTCCACCATCCCAGGGCAGTAAGTGAGGAAAGGCTGTAAGAGGAGGCAGGTCTTTGCAGACCTAGGGGGCTCCCGCCAAAGTCAGGGCTGCCGGGGCCGTGGTGTCCCCTGATGCCTGTGAGGCCTGCTATGCACTGCTCTCCTGATTGCCATCTAGAACTTCACCCAGAGCTGACTCCACACGTCACCGCACTCCCAGTGGCAAGAGTGTCAGCCCTCCCCCTTGCCCGACCATCACCACTGCCCTCTGAGCCCCTGGTTTCCTCTGCTCTAAGGTGCCTGGAGCTCCTTCTACTTGAAAGGCCTTCCATGTCCTGTCCAGCAATAACAGGTACAGTGCATGCCCTGCCTCCTCCAGGAAGCCCCTTTTGATTTTCTGAGAAAGCATGCCCTGAGCTGGGTCCTTCTCATATTGGTGTCACATGGCCCATCTATGTGGAGGCTGCCTGCTCCCCCCACCCCCCCCCCCCCCCATGACCTCGTCTGGGGCATTCTCATCCACCGGCCCTGCAGGCACAGAGCAGAAGTGTGACAGGCATGTCGTCTTGAGATTAGACTGCAGCAACCAGTACGGTCTTAAGACATCTGTCAGGGGGCCCTTCTTAACCCAGTAAATACACTGTTCTTATAATCAGAGCCATTAACACATTTCCGTTGCAAAAATTTAGAATACACAGAGAAACACAGAAAAGAAGTTTCAACTACTCATGCTGAGTGATCACTGTAGTGCCTTGCTCCGCAGACGGTTTTTTTTTTTTTTTAAACAAGATCTACCATTTATGCATACGTCATGTCTGAGCATCATCATCATCTTTCCCCAGCACAATGGGAACGAGATTCCTGGCTTGAGGAGCTTCTGGGAGAGAGTTCAAACATGGTGCTGTTCTCGCAGCAAGGAGGATGCCACAGCGGCTCAAGTTCAGAGGCAGCGTTATGGACGTCGGCCGAGTGTAGCCCGAGGCCCCTTGCTGGGAGGGCAGACTTGGAGAGACCCTCCTGGACTGGGGTGCCGGTGGGATAGGGAAGGGGCAGGTGGGACCCCCAGTCAGCCACAAAGGCACCTGCGATGCCCCGGCAGGTTCGGGCCGAGCCCACCACAAGGTTCCACCCCTTCCCGGGAAATCCTGCTCATCTACATCTGAGACCAATTCGCTGAAAACTACAGAGTACTTGTCACGCTGCCTCCTGGTGCAGAAGTCCGATGTTTGAGTGGAGAGGTACCGACAGCTACATCCCTCTTAGTGTTGTAATGTTCAGATGCGTCACGTCGAAGAGAAGGCAGCTTTAGGTAAATGTGGGTTCTCGGCCCTGCATGGAGCATCCTGGTCTGGAGATGGAGCGGGAGGAGTCGGGTGCCTCGGCCGCAGGGGAGCGGAGCTGCGTGCTCAAAGCGAACGCCCTCCCTGCCGCTCTATGTGCCTCTGGTGGAGGTCCCGTGGAGGCCCAGATGTGCGTCTGTCTGGAGCCGGGTGACTCTGAGTCCACGGCTGGAGGACACAGTCGGCCCTCCAGACAACGACCACACACACTTGCACGTGCACCCTGGAGGCCAGCAGGTGGCTTTGCTTCTCTTCCGGGGTTACAGGTAAGAGAGAACTGACTTTCCAACCCCCGGGGTGGGGGACCCCTTGGCGTACGTAGAACATCAAACGTGTGAGCACTCTGGAGTCAGAGTGGTAGGGAGGAACCGGAACTCTCCTCCCTTCTTGGGGAGAGAGAGGGAAAAGATTCAGCAACTGTCAGAGGTACGATCTCTAGCTTTTCTCAGCACCACTACAGGTTTAAAGTAACTTGGTCTGCATTACATAGAATGTGTTTTCTGTCATAAAATTGTATAATAGTTTATCCTAATTTTTTTTTATTTTTACTCATTTATTTATTTTAAATTAAAAAAAAATTTTTTAACTTTATTCATTTTTGAGAGACAGAGAGAATGAGCAGGGAAGGGGCAGAGAGAAAGGGAGACACAGAAACAGAAGCGGGCTCCAGGCTCCGAGCCGTCAGCACAGAGCCCGACACGGGGCTCAAACTCGCGGACCATGAGATCACGACCTGAGCCGAAGTCGGCCATTCAACCTTCTGAGCCACCCAAGCAACCCTGTAATAGTTTATTCTAACAAAATTATAAAGTTCTTAGCTGAATGTCCCCCCTGCCCGCCAGGCACCATGCTGCCTACCTCTGTCTCAGCCCTTGTTGTCACCCAGAGTCAGAGATGGGGCGGGTCCTTCGTGGTGTGCAGGGGGAGCCGAGGCAGTGGCGACGGCGGGGACGTGGACCCCGGGCGGCTCTTGGCCACTGCTCTGGACGCACCTGTTTCTGGGAAAAGCAGCAGAGTCACAGGCTTCCAGTGCAGGAAGCAATGAGGCTGGCACATCCCTGCCTTTCACATCTTCCACTGTTGACAGCTTCTGTTTTATAAAACGCATTGAGAAACAGGGGAAAATGCCTCCTGCCCTCATGCGATAACCTGATAAACGAGATTTTAGTTGTTCTGTCCCAATGTCTGTACCGCCACCACCCCCTCCGATGCTCCCGGCTGTGGGCCCTTGTGCTCGGGCCCCTTCTCCGCTCAGATGGTGTCTTGCTTTACACCCCTTCCCCCCTGGCCTTCAGGTGTCTGCACACAAATGCCCGCGAGGCGGCCCCGGACCAGGGCAGGCTCCCGAGGTGGCCCTGGGGGTCGGCATGGCCACGTGCGGTTGGCGAGGACCCGTCCCAGGGCCCTGCGGAGGTGGTGGATGAGTGAGGGCCTCTTGCCAGCACCCCAGCACCCCTGCACCCCCAGTCAGCCCCACGTGGTGCCGGGACCGGCTCTGGCCAGCCAGGGTTTTCTGGTAATGTTCATCCACTGCTGCTTTCGGAAGCCAGCTGGGAAGTAAATGATGCTGGGTGGTGATTTCCAAATTCCCTATTAGACACATTCTCTGCCACTCTGGAACTCGAAAGCCACACTCTGGACAGAACCAACGATGACACCAGAATCTCGAGGAATCATGCCCAAGAAAACAGCTCCTCCCCATTCCCGAGACATGTGCCCAATGCATGCGACTGTGCAGCACAGACCCGCTGGTGTCCCCCAAGGCTCTGATGCCAGCGAGAAAAGTCCCGTCACCCACGGCTTACCTCGGGGCCCCTGAGCCAGGCTCTTGGGGGAGATGGCATAGCCTCAGGAGATGGGATGGAAAAGCAGGTACGTAAATCAGAATGCACCCAGGCGGAGCCCTCTCCAGATCCTCCCGTGTACCTGCACCCCCCCCCCCCCCCGCCAGGGCTGAGGCCTGACTCGAGCCAAGAAAGCTGGTGGGGAGACACTGATCTGCTCCCACAGGGCCTAGTGTAGGTAAGTTAAGCCATTAAAACCCTAAGAAAGAGAGCCCTTGGCCAAACGTAAGGTGCTCCCATTCTTTTGGGCTGGGGACAGACACCTGTTCCCTCCACGTTATGGACTCTGGCCTACAAGCACTGCTTCACAATGTCTCATCAGAACCATGACTGTCCCTTGAAGACAGCCCGTGGGGGCTGGCATAGCGTAGCTGTGCCCACCCCTTCTATGAACCAGACACTTCAAATGTCACTTCTCCTTGGATCCTGTGCTTTTTCCAGGAAAGCAAACAAAAATCAATAGAAACGCTCCTGGAAACTTCCTTGGGAACACTCTCTTCAAATGGAGAACTTACTTCCTGAGGAACACAGGGTCCTCTGTCAGCCTGTCTCTACCACGTTGTTGGCCCAGACCCAGGGAGCTGTCAGAAGCCAAATCCCTCCCATGGGGTCTCAACTTGGGTTCTAGAGGTCCTCGGAGAGGCTGGGGGTCACAGGACGGGCGCCCACAGCACCAGGCGGGAATTGCAGATACCAGGGCTCTTGAGTTTCCAAAACGCTGAGAATGGCTCCTCTCTCCCTCCTTGCACAAGTCACACGTGCCCCCAATCACAGCGGTGTAGCCCCTGGTGTGAGGAAGGGGCTCAGAAGACCCCTTCTGCAGAGAAAGCGGTCACGCACACACAGCAGAGCCTTCCAGCCCCTTCTTCTTGGGGCAGGTACGTACACTGTGAGGCTTTGTGCCAACTTTCCTTCCGTACGCCAGAGGCGGGCCGTCCAGGAAGATACACGGAGGCTGAGGCTAAACACCTCACCCCTTGCCGAATCAACGTCCCGACGGATTTGACCCGGTCTCTTACTGATGGACCGTCGGAGTGATTCCTTTTTTAGTATCATAAGCACAACTTTGAGGAACATCCTCCACCAACTCCTGTTTCTTTGGGAGGGATGATTCTGTTACTGCTACCTTTACTTCTATGTGGCCTGGAGAGTCTTCTGGGCTCTCTGTCACACGGGACAGTCTCTCCAAGGTGAGCCCCATCCTGGCTGCTGTGCAAACTCCATCCCGAGGACCTGCCTGCGTCAGATTGGGTGCTGACCACGCCTTCCCTGGTCCTGTTCTCCCCCCAAGTCCCTCTTCTGGCTCTGCAATGCACTTGCCTGTAGCCTTAGACAAGTCCTGAAACCTTGGGCCTGTTTCCCTACCTGTAGGACAGAGGAAGCAGTGGGATCAGCTCTGCTCAAGGTAGAGCCTGTCTCTACCAGCTCATGGAACATGGGCCGTGGGATCTGCTGGGCTCAAGAAAGGTTAGGAAGCAGGTAGGAGATGGGGGTCTGTGCCAGGAAAGGCTGTCGACAGAGGGTGGGGCGGGGTGGGGCAGGGACTATGGTGCCAAAGCGTGAGGCATGGGTGGCTCCGGGTGAATTGAGGCCCTGCTGATTGGGGTGGCAGGTAGAGGATGGCCTTGCCTGCGGGCCTGGGGCCGGCGTCCAGGCCTTGCTGTCCCCAGGAGCTCTGCTCAGCCTACGAGCAGACAGACAAGCAATCCTCGGCAAAATGGTGGCTGTGCTTGGAGGAAAAGGACAGGACAGAGGATGGAGAGCTGGCTGTCCCAGCAGGTGTCTTGGGAGGCCTCCCCAGGGTGGGGCACAGGGGGCAGAGCATTCTGAGGGGAGCACTCCTGCAGGGAGGTCCACGCGGACCCCACCTCCTGGGAGAAGGGGCAGAGTGGCCATGGGTGACAGGGACACGAGAGCCTGCCTGGCAGAGGAAGCCGGGAGCCGTGTGGCTGGGCGCACACCCAGGGGCTCTGCTGAGGTCTGAGAGGCAGTGGGGTGCAGGGTGGGCCTGGCGCGTGCTGGCCCGTAGGTTCTGGGGAGACCATGCTCACGGGCAGTCCCAGCAGAATGCCACGTGCAGCCAGTGCCTCGCTGGCGGGGCTGGTTTATGCCATCTGAGCCCAGAGTACCTGTGCACCTGCACGGAGAGAGAGGTCCCGGCTCCAAGAAAGGGCTCCGGCAGTGCCAGGCGTTTCCCAGGAGTCGGGGCAAGATGCGAACCCACGCCAGGAGGGAGGCGGCGTCCCAGCAGATGCGTCCTAACAGGAGGAGACAGGCTGCCTTGGGCCTTGGTCAAGAGCTGGGTCCAGCCACGAGGAGGAGGGTGGAGAGGAACACGGGACGCCCCCGGAGGCAAGCGTTAACAGGGGCTGAAGGAGGCCCCTCTGTGGGGCAGCCAGCCCCCACCTGTCCCAGGCCGGCCGCACCGGCCACTCCCCCTGCCGTCCTCAGCGGCAGCTGTGCACAGCCTCCCGGTGAGCCCCGACGTCGCTTACGCTCCAGGCTCGCTATCTGACACCTGTCCGCGGCCGGGACGAGCTGAAAGGCACCTTGTGGAGATAGTGCAGGGGGTGCCCTGGCGTCTTGGGCCCCAGGCTCACCGCTGGCTTCTGCACCTGGTCACTCAGGACCGAGACCCTGGAATGAGGAAGGAGACCCCGGACTGGTGTCCCTAGATAACCTGGACCAAATTTAGTGGCAAGGAGTGCACGGAAACCCGCACGGCAGAGCTGGCCTGAGGTCCCTGCTCCGTCCTTTCCCCTCACTGGGCTCCCTGCTGCCGCTTACCTGCCCTGTGCTGCCGTGCATGGGGGCCGAGGAGTGACGATCTGCACGGGCTGCTCCCTGATCCCCACACTTACCCGAGGGCCACGCCGCCCCAAGCCTTTCCACGTACGGGCGGTGAGGTTGGACCATCTGCACGCCACCTGGAACAGAGACACACCCTCTGGTGGCCAGGAGGGGTCCTGAGGAACAGACTGTGGTTCCTGGGCACAGCCCTCCTTGGGGGCCTCCTCTCTCCTTTCCAGACGCCTGTTCCACCCAGTTCAAGGTTGGCACGGACATCTGCAGACACCGTCCTCACAGAGGTGGAGGCTGTGTGTCTGGGCGTGGTCATGTGTTCAGTGGACTGGGGCTCTGTGACCTCTGAAGGCACAGGGTCAGGGGCTGGGACACTCTGGGGCCACACTCTCTGCCCTGGGTGTAGCCCTTGGCCAGGCTAAGATGCTCCCAGGCACGGCTGGAGGATGGTGAACACAAAGACGGAGGGCCTCTGCTGGGGACAAGGGAGGAACCACAGCCTGCTGCTGTGTCCCAGGAGAGGGATAGGGACCCACTGGCATGGGGCCCGGGGCTCTGAGGACCACCCACAGTGGAACAGGGTCTCTGGAAGGCACCGCCCTCCCACCCCAAAGTGGGAGGCTGTCTGTGCACCTGTGTGCAGGGCCTGGGTGGCCTCTTCATTCCACGACCAGACTGACTTCCAGCCAACAGCTCTTCCACCGGCTCTGTGGGAGCTGGCTCCAGAATGTTCTAGAGTGTTCCATTTCTGGCTCAGGACTTTTCTTCCATCCACCTCACCTGACTGGAGACTCTGACGGGGCCAGTAAGGTGGACAGTGTGGTCAGGTGTGGTCACGGCTACTGCTCTGCCCTCTTCAGCAAGGGTCTCAGCTGAGGCGAGTAACCTGTGAGCCCAGACTTAAGCTGTCCCGCACATTTGATGGGGTCATCAGGGCAGGGTCACCTGGGGAGGCTGCATAGGAAGAGAGGATCACAGCCAAAGCCTGTGAAGCCACGAAAGCCCCTTTCCCAAGAAAAATGGTCTAAATTGTGGTACAGAAGACCACTTGAGGGAGAATACTGAAATTCTAGAAAGAGCAGAACTACCGTGAAGAGAACATCCTAGGAACACCTGCCCATACTAGGTTTGAACTTGAGTACAGCAAAGGGTGGGCTGCCCAGGCCGGTGCATCCAGATGGCAGGTATGGGTTCACGGGCCTGCCAAGCCACAGCCCTCTTCCCAGCTCACGGGCTGTCCCCCGGCTCACGTTCCTGCCCTCGTCTTTCAACGTGCCCAGGACCCCGCTCGCGACTCTTGCTGATGAGAGCAATGGGGCCGAAGCAGCCCCACCCCACCGCCTCCTTCTGGGGGCGGGGGGGACTGTCTGGGGGGTGCTGGGAGCTGTGGGCTGTGTCCAGGGATACACAGTATGACCCCATCCCCGGATGCAGACGCCCTGCAGAGCGCAGCAAGTGCGACAGGAACTCAGCAATACCTGAAGGACAAGAGGAGGAAAGATGGATCCGGAAGGCCCACCCGGAGCAGCGAGAACACAAAAGGGGGGAAGGGCCAGGTCCCCGTAGTCGGCACTCAGACAGGTGTGAACGAGAGGACACAGACGTTCCCCGTTACAGGGGAAGGTCCTTGGGGGGGCGGCTGCAGGGAGGCCCACAGGACATCCAAGAAGGGCCGCTCCAGCGGGGTAAGCACAGCAGCCACGACGGTGAGGGCTCTGCCCAGACGCGGCCTCTCACACAGAGGTTTCTGCTCAGAGTACTTCCCCTTTTTGGGACTCAAAAGAGCAAAGCAAGGCCTGTGAAGGAAGCATCCGGAGAACGTGCCGGGCCCAAGTCGAGCTTGCTCTGGCTGGACTGGAACCATCTGGCACTGAGGATTTGCGTTCAGCAGGAGCACCGCACGCTTATCTGGAAGGATCTGTATCTGGAAGGATCTCCAAGCTGTCACAAGTTTAACACTACCGGGGGGGGGGGGGTCTGTCTCACTCCCCAAAGGAACCCATCCACAAGGGCTGTGAGCTCAGCCCAGCCCCCAGCCTCCTCTGTCCCGTGGGCCTCCCTCACCTGGTGGGCCGCACACGGCACAGGATGCCCCTCGTGTGGTTGCCAGGTGAGCGGGTGGTCAGGGCTCTCTAGCCTGCTCTCTCGGGCTCTCGACTGATTAAATCCCAAAGATGGCCAGGGCTGGCCCTTCCTTCCTGGGCACAGATTCAGACTCCCCTCTGAAGGTCCCTCGGAGATGTGCCTGGGGCTGGGGGTGCCCCAGCCTCCAGGGCTTTCCCACAGGGCCCGGGGCCCGAACCGCCTGCTGGGGAGTGCAGCCCAGCCCTGCATACCTGCCCCTGCACTGCCTGCCAAGAGCCTCACACAGGCATCCACTTCTGCTGGGAGCCATGGCCGTCAAAACACGCAAAAGCAAGACTTTTTGCACAGTATCACATGTTGCTTAATGTTTGGACACTGATATTTTCTCCAGCTGGGTTTTTCTTAATTTAAGTCAACAAACCAATCTGGAAGCAAACATATTGCTCGTGTTTGGGAACCAAACAGAAGTGACGTGTAGCGGGAGACTTAAGGAAAGCCTCAGGTGTGTGTGTGTGCGGTGGTGTGCCCGCCGGGGGGGGGGGGTTGGACTCCACCTCTGAGAGGCAAGGAAAGAGGGGAGACAAAGTCCCTGGCCTCTCTCCTGTGCCCCTCGCACCCCTCGCCCCAGGAAGGGTGTGCGTGGGCAGGAACCACACATACGAGGAAAAGCCGTGCAGAGCGATCCCCAGGATGGCTGGCAGCCAGCAGAGTCATTTCCGCCCCAGTGGCACCAGAGTTCACAATGACGAGGGCACTGAAGCTCCTTGTCACGTCCTCAGACGCGGGGCCCCTGGTCCGGCCGAGCACCGACACCCACAGACGAGCTCTGCTCACCAGGAACCCAGGAAGGCAGCTCAGAACAGGGTGCTGAACACGAGGCTCTGTGAAGGTGCCCTATGACCCCAGTGCCACATTTTTCGTGATCGATCTTAACTAGCGTCCATGCGGAATCTTCTTCTTGTGGCTTTTTTCCATGAAAAAACACTGAGACAACTTTAAAGACTCGTTAACGACGTCCTTTCATCAGGCTGGTCTCTGTATCCCGCAGCGCCTTGCTGTCCGGGCCCCTGGCCTGCGCCTCGCCCCCCAGCCCGCGGAGCCGGCCGGCTGATGGAGGCCAGACGTGCTCGTCTGTCGGCAGCTGGAGCCACGGCGTCCGCGGACCCTGCACAGCTGCCCTCAGCCGCTCACAGACGTGTCGGGACCTGCACTTTCTCCAGGCTCTGGGCCTGCCTTTCAACTGTCACCCCCTTTCCTTCAGACAGACGGACGGACAGACAGCCAGGGGCTGCATGGCAGGGTTTCGTTTAAATCTCCACGTCTTTCAAACTGATAACGGGCAAAATTGATGTGAACTTCAGTTTCCTAAACACAAACTCTCCATCAAACGCTGGCGAACGAGAAAGCAACTGCACACGGGCCAAAGGAGACCAAGCCAAGTTAAATCCCCCTCTGTGACCCCACGGCCGGCACAGCAGCAAGAAAACACGCAAAGGACGCACTGGGACGCCCAGACACATGGTGGCTCTCGGACCACGGAGAAGGCCTTAGTTTCCCGCCCTTATAGGACAGTGTTCTGAGTGAAATAAACTCTTTCTGTGTGTCCCACGTGAAGTCATTTGTCACGTCAGAGTCCTCTGTGTGCGGCCTGAAACCCAAATCGCACAAAGACCTCCGGCAAGCTCTGAACAGTCTTCACGTCGATTCGGCCGTGACGTCCCACCTGCTCCAACCGTGGCCGAGGCTGGGGCCGGCGCGACCGCCCGTGGTCATGGCTGTGGGTGCCGATGGCAGGAGAC
Organism: Puma concolor; assembly: GCF_028749965.1. Lineage (NCBI taxonomy): Eukaryota > Metazoa > Chordata > Mammalia > Carnivora > Felidae > Puma > Puma concolor. Next base: position 85,857,851 of record NC_141677.1, on the reverse strand, counting down.
ATGGCCAGCAGTGCCCGCCTGCCCCTGCCGGGCCCACAGCAGGGAGGACAAGGACATCTGGAGCAGCACGCAGACCCCGCTGGGACCCGCTGGATCGAGCCACCACTTAGGTTTTGAAGCAACCCCCTTGAACAGGGTTTTGTTCCCATATTACAGTTTTGAAGGAAGTTCTGGGACAACGTTGTTGTTCATGACCGGGTTAAACGATGGTTTTGACATAAACACACCTGCACTCGACACGCCTGGCCACCCAAAAGAGGCGACTGTGTGAGCACGCTGTGTGCAGACAGGAGACTTGGAAGAAAACTTGTTCCCAAAGACATTTGGGTTAGAAACGGCTTCAGTCTCTCTAGGTTGTTCAATCAACGCTTCTGCTAAGAAGCAGCCAAGGATTAAAAGCCCCAACTAAGTCGCTTGCAAGGTGAGCTTACCTGCGTTGTCCAGAATGGGCCCTGCCCGCACCCTTTGTATCTAGAACTGGGAGCAGCCGACCCACGTGGTCTGCGGCTCTGTCTTCTGCCATATCCCCTCCAGCCCCTGCCCGCACAAGACACCGCGAGGTTTCTTCTCTGGTCACAACGGCGGCAGACCCGTGCTGTCACTTCGGACCTCGATGCAGCCAGAGGACGCGGTGGACGACGGTGGGCTTACCTGGGGCTTCTCCACACGGAAAAGGCACCGGAGAACACAGCCACCCGTTGGAAACCTCGGCTCCTGCGTGGCCAAGGGCATCCGTACCATATGCACGTGGTTCCGCAACAACAACCGTTTTCTCCAAACCTTTCATCGTCCTGGTCTCTGGAAACGGGGGAGAACAGCAAGCAACGGCCGCTGCCCGGAGCCAGCTGTCCCGCCCCCGTGGGTCTCCGTGTCTGCGTTCAAAGTACCATGCGCCACGTTAGTGCAGGGGACCCGAGGCTGAGGCTGAAGAACACGACTAATTCTTGTTTCCACATTTCTTTTTATTTGGAAAGTATTTTTGTGTTTCTTTGTGCCTTTCCTTTTCCTCCTTATTTCCATAAGCCGCACTGCAACCTTGAGCAGCAGTGGCTCTAGGCGACCGTGCTGGCTTTTCATGTGGGCCCCTGCACAGCTTGTCCTTGGAGGGGTACACGGCCGTGCCTCTGTCAGCGGGAACCTCGGGGCATCTATCAGGCCCGTTCTGACAGGGCCGAGGAAGCCCTGGGAGGCAGAAAACGGGATGCGGTCTGTACTGCACCAAGGGCACGGCCCAAGCAGGCGGTGCCAGGCCACGAGGGGCTGCGGGGTCACCTCGGTCTGCTCTGACGGGCGGGTCCCCGGCCGCAAGTGGCCGAGCCCCGCCGGGGACGTGGGCCTTGTAGGCACGCCCGCGTGTGGCCGTCCGACTCAGGAACCCTCCCTGGGAGCCCACCCGGGGACCTGGGGATGGGTGGGAGGCATGCGGCGTGTCAGGGACCCACACCTTCCTGGCCTGGGAGGTGGCTGGGGTGCACGGCATGCGGGCGGCACGGGACACGCGGAGCATTGCCAGGGTCTGCCGGCAGCACCGATGACGGCACGCCGCGCTCCGCGGGACCGGCACAGAGCCGATCGCAGAGCTCCCTCTGCCCCACTCTCGAGTCCGTCCTCAGACAGACGTGGCGACTGGGGGTCTCCCGACCGCAGCCTAGTGCACTGCTATGGTGCCCTCTATTGGAAGGCACTCGGACGAAACCCACACCCGGGCCGGCGAGGCCAGAGCTGCTGCCTGTGAGGACCACGGTTTTCCGGCCCGTTCAGGGCAGAGCACGACCGCATTTCTTGGTGACCGTCAGTTCCTGGAGAAAAGCATTTTCCTCACAGAATTTACAACACAACCACTTCCGCAGTCCCCAATGCAAAGCGCACCCCGGACCCCCACTCGCCTTCCCAACACGTCAGAAACAACAAACGGGCCCCTCTGCTCGCACACGGAGACGCCGGGAGGGCGTGCTTACAGCTGTCGAAGCTTGCCAAGGGGCTCGGCGAAGCAAGGTGGCCCCGCGGCCTGTCCGGAAATCAGACCTCCACGTGGCCACCGCGGGTGCCGGACGGCGGGCTTTGAGACAGCAGCGGGGAGAAGGATGGAAATCAGAAGGTGATGCAGTAATGGTCCTACCACTTTATTTTTGGGGGGAAAGACCCAGAATTTGGTTGACATAATAAAAGGATATAACAAATTGCAAATTGGTGAGAAAAGCCTAAAGTCTGTTTACATCAGGCACCGTTCCTTTACCGGCGTTAAGGTAACGTGGAATTTAAAATACGCCCAAACCATGCGCATTACAGGCTGTATATTCACCCAGGCTCTCGGTGACACATACAAAGCACCTGAGCTTCCCTGCTGGGGTTTGAGTTGTCACAGGAACCCCTGACAAAAATACAGCTCTCTCCTGCACAGTGGGGTGGAGTTTATTTTCTCCATACATCATACGCTCTATTCTTATTTATCCACATGCATAGCTAGCTGCAAGTTTCCCTCGTGTTTCTCAGGTACGGTTAATTATAAAGAGAAAATGACAACGCGAAAATGAAGCATCGGACGGTGGCACTTGGTTGGAAACACTCTTCTCTGCTGCCAGCGACAGGAGCAGATCCCCCCTTCTTGTGTGACCTCTGACTCTTAGGCTCTATCGTCACCTTCCATTTGGAGCGCACAAAGGTCAGCAGCGGCAGGAGAGGGGCTAGGGCCCGAGGAAGACCCTCCACCCTCCGCCCTCGGGAAGGAGCCATTTCGACCAAACTCATCTCAAGGAGCTACTCCTTTTCCCAAATCACTTTGGTAAGTGGTTCGTTTCCATTCAACCGATACAACCCAAAGTGTGTGCATCCTGCACTGGTTTTCTGGCGGTGAGAAGAACATCGCTAGAAAACCTCCATGAGCACTGGTTTCCGCGGCCGGGCCTCCCTCAGGAAGGCCTGAGCGGGAGACACCGTCCCGGCAGCCTCAATGGCTAAGCAGAGAGGGGAGCCGGGGAGGCCAGCTTCTCAGGGGGACAGGCCTGCGTCAGGGGGGCCAGGGCCCTGGCGGGTGCCGGATGCTCCCACCTGCCCGGACGGTGGCTCTCAGGCTTGCCGGGCCCCCCACTTTCTTACCCCTGTGTTAACAGACATTAGAAATGGAACGACGACGGTGTGAGAGAGAAACAAACGATGAACAGCGGCCAGTCCTCTGAACTCATTCTGCCGTAAAATGTGGAAACAAGAAAAGGCACACACGCTATGTCCCCCAGGACACGTTCAGTTCTTTTAATACCGCACAGACCACCTCCAATGTGCTAGAACCTTTATGTGTCACTCAAGTATTTACTCCCACAAGTCCTCCGTTCCGCCAGCAGGCTGGGGGCGGGGGATGCCACCCCCACGGGAGCCTCCCGGACAGCTCGGCTTCTCTGCCAGGCGGCCCTCGTGGGCGAGAAGCCACTCCTTTGTGGCCCGGCCTGCGGAGTAGTTGCCCACGGCTCCACTGCTGCAGACCACTCTGTGGCACGGGATGAGGATGGGAAGCTGCAAGACAGAGAGGCGACCCTGTCAGTCTGGGCTCGGGGCCCGCAAGGTCTCTCGGCATCCAGAGCAAGGCCCTTGACCACAGTGATGTGCAGGCCCCCGGCTGGCCGCCTCGGCGCTGTGCACCCCTTGGTCTCTGGGGGTCTCGGCACGGGCCGAGGACGGACACGACACTCCAAGGCAAATGAACGGCGTTTTCCAGAGAATCCCTTCATACCAACGTTTGGAAGGAGAAAACTGTCTTTGGTAAGTAATTTGCGGCGTATGTTTACAAATTTCAAAATCACATTTCCAAGTTACGGGGCGGTAGGTAAAATTTGCAAACGTTTCGAGAAGTGACAGGAACCTTCAGGGAAGACCATACTCATGCAAGGCACTGGAAAAATGTGGCAAACTGGCACAGTTCCTACCTGCTTTTGTAAATAAAGTTTTACTGGAACACAGCCATGTTGTCTGGGGCTGCTGTTGCAGAACAAAGTATTTACTACCAGGCCCTTCATAGGGAAGGTTTGCTGACCTGCTTCATGCTCTGCATTGCACTGGGAGTGCGTCTCCCTTCCTTAATCCCGGGATACTTGGAAGTTTGAGAAACTCTAGTCCTCGTCTGTTCTCACCTGAGCAGCCGCTGCCACCATCTGGCCCCTGGATACCTGGACTGGGACAGGCTGTCCAACAGCATCCCTGAGGACTCGAGACCCGGGGCCATGCCCACCTGCAGCCCTCCCCAGGGCACTGGGGCCTCCCTGTGCACCCACCTCTGGAGACAGACGGAGGAGTCAGGTGCTTAATCAACACAACGACTTCACTAAAAGCAAGACCACCTCATGATGAAAATCCAAATACAATCCTACAAAGAGAAGCCAACCCACCGTTAAAAGGACCCACTGCCAGGACCAGGGACGGTGACGGCTGTCTGGGTGCCGTGCATCACTGGGACACACCAGGAAACGGAAGTGAGGGCTGGGCTCTGTGTGCCCAGGGCCTTCGCCAAACCCTGCCAATCCAACTTACCGGCAGCTCGACATGCTGCGATACTAGTCCCGGAGGAAGGCAGGCTGGCCTGCAGCCCCGGAGGAGGAGGGCCCACATCGCAGGCAGGTCTTCCTACCACACCCTGATGCCCCAAGGACAGGACACTTCCCCCCGTGCCCTGCAGTCCTTCTGCCCTTGCCTGGGGCCAGCACAGGACAGACCCATGGGTATCTGGTCCTCCACATCCCAAACTGGATACCAGAGCTCACAGGTCCTGGATTCGAGTCGGGACCACGGTCACATGGGTGGTTCGTTATTCCTGCAGCCACACGCAGGCCAACAATCCCACCTAACACACTCCCTGTAGTCAATTCTCCCAGCAGAGAAGACCTCTGTCCTCCCCAAGGGTAGGGGGGTCCCTTTCAGCAGTGGTCCCCAGGGGAGCGCCTGGGTCGTCCCGCCACTGGTCTGGGCTGCACTGACAGGAGCTCTAGGGATGTCCGCTGGCAGACCTGCTCAGGGTCTGTTCTCAGGACGGAGTCCACTGTGGAGGGTGGGCACAGTGCGCCTTGCCCCTGCTTTTGATTTCCATGGGGTGGGACACCCACCGGAAGAAGGGACCCGCCACCGCATCCTTTACCCCCGGCCTGAGGCGGGGAGGACTCCCTGACCAGCCGTCCTGGGACGAAGGCACGGGAATGCCCGGCACCAGGTGGGGTCCTGCGAGGGGACCTGTCTGCCCCGCAGCACAGATGTCATCAGCACCTGCCTCTGCTGGGGCTGGTAACAGGGAAGGGGGGCTCATTCCAGCCAGAATTCCTGGGAAGCCCACTGTGGCCACAGCACGTCTTGAGTTGAGCTTTTATTTGAATAAAGCTAATACCCTGCTGTCCTTTATCCACTGCACAGCTGGCCCAGGACACAGGAGGAAAAGAAAGGGAAGGAGCTTACGCCCCTTAAAGCCAGAGTGGACAGGGGCCTGTCTCAAGTTGCTGCCCTCGCCTCCCTGGTGGCCAGTGGGCACTATTTAGAGCATGCCAACTGCAGGGGGCACACCGTGTTCCCACAGTGGGGGCTCTGGGGGATGAATGGTCATTTTGCTTAAAGGCCCCGACAAGCAGTTACTCAGAACCCAAGACTTCCCAGGACAGGACATCTGGTAGATTCTCAGCAGAGTTCAAACCTCTCAGGAGATGGTCTGCCCAGGGGTCCTGGGTAAAACAGCCCTCATTCCTAAGTGGCTGCATCTTGACTGGGGTGCAGGGACGTGGGTGGTCAGTCACGGAAGGCCCAGGACATGCTAGGGTGACGGTTCTCGTTGTTGTGCAGATCACAGCAGTGCTCCATGAACAGCCAGCCAGCACAGCTATAGGAACTGGCCCCGCTCTGGAGACAGACCCTCAGAGGACCCCACCCTGGAAGGGAGCCGGGTGGTACCCAGGGACCGCTCAGCTCCCATCCTGCCTCACCTCCTGAAGCCCCAGACCTGCTGTCCCCAGCCCCTCTCCGTGCACTCACATGTGGCTGTCATGCTCCAAATGTCCTGCAAGGAAAAACGGCCACTCCTGCAGGGCCCTGAAGGGTGAGAGTTTCTCAGAATCCCTCTACTAAGTCTGCAGCTCAACAGAGAGAAGATTCACGTCTCCTACCCCCAAGCTCCAACTCCAAAGACCCGAAATGGACAAAGCGACTAGCGACCAGCCACCCGTCAGCTGAGTTTCTAGGAAAGTGGCTGAACACACGTACCTGGGGTCTCTTCTCATGGCGTCTAGCCGCCCTGTGGCCGTGCACCCACCTCAGCCCGTCACACAAAACGACCCGCCTAGAGTGCCCCCCAGTAGGCCCCGAGCCACACCTGTCTCTGGGCAGAGGGCACAGTCCCCAGTCCCATCCCGGACCCAGCACTCAACGACACCACCAGGAAGAACGTGGCCTGTGCCCGCTGTGGCACATCACACAGCCTCCAACAAGCCTCAGGCCAGGCACGGTCAGCCTTGGGTTACATTTCCTGCCCAAGTTCCCACGGCAGTTTAGGGGCAAGGAGGGGAGTCCAGCCCAGCGGGGGCGGAACCCGGCGCCTGCACATGGCCTCTCCACCAGCTGCCCGAGGGGGATCGCTGGCCTTGTGGGTAACCTGGCTCGGATGCTGAGAACGTAACTTCTCCCGCATCACAAACCAGTCCCTATTCCGACTGCAAGTTTGGGTTGCCATGGGAACGCATGCAGTCTCAGGGGATCTAAGGACAAGTCTCAGGGTCAGGGCGGGTCTGGGGAGAGCTGGCTTCCCGTCTGTGCCATTTCACACACCGGGAAAGTGCCCGCTGCCGCCCCGTCCCGCAAGCAGCCAACCATCCCCGTCATCTTGGGGGGAGAATCACAACATTTCAAGTCTGGAATATTGACTTTGATTGAGGGTTTTTATCAAATACAATAAACAGTCACATTAATAATTGCTTCGAGGACACAACAACGTGAAACTCAAGTTTTGACCGATAAAGATTCGAGCTAGTTTCACAGATGTTTTTAGGTACCGATTCAATTTCCCCACCCAACGCTGACTTCACGGGCGGGCTCTGATTTTCCTCCCTGCTCCGTGTGTCCCACAGACCACAGCCCTACTCCCGTGGAAAGGCAGCGACGGCCACCGCCCCGGCCAGGCTTCATCTTGGGCAGCAACTGCGGGACAGCAGGTCGCTTGCCAAAGACGCACGATTTTTACACAAGAGGCAGGGAGCACCGCTTCTGTCCGTGTTGACTTTGGTGGCGGATCTCAGACGACGAAAACAACCAAGGCCGCCAAAATGTATTTGCGCCCTATGGACATTGCAAAGGATCCATACCCTCTACACCCTCTTCTTGAAAGCCTGTACTGCATAAAATGTAATTTTTATCAATAACCAAGCAGCTCATAATATCACAGCTGCATTGAAATCTTCACGCTGTGAAATCTAATTCATCCAATACTGAATCCATCACTTACACAGACTGTTTCTCAAGTGCTATAAAACTTCCAAACCCATAGATTTGTCTCCAACAAAAATAACACGAAGGGGCCTTTCAATCAATAATGGAATCCCTCTGATTCTGGTGCTGGCTGAATATTTTTTCCAACTTCGCCTTTGTTCTTGTGGTAGCAGCCCACAAGGGAGAGGGCTTGTTTTCACTCGCGGCCTCATCAATACCTAAATCCTGGTGAACAAGTGACACCGGGAAGCTGTAATCAATAGCTCCCTGTGCGTTTTTTTCTTCTGGTCAAATGGTTCAGCCCCACTGACAGCCCTGACACTTAGAACATGATGCTAAATCTTTATCAACAGCCATCTGGGTGACTGGCAGAACAAGACTCGGGGGGTCATTAACGCTCGTGGCAATCTGTGAATAAACTAACTCCTCAGGAATGCGTTTGTTTAGAAAAAAGTGGGGAAACTCTCTGTGCGATGTATTGATCGCCTCTGAACTGCATTTAGCAAATTCTGTCTGAGGATGAGCGGAAGGGTGCTCTTGTGGGGGAGGGCCACGAGGCGTCTCCAGACTCACCTACAGGAGGCTGACCATCCTCCGTGGTGAATGAGTGGGGGGAGGGGAGGGCGCACCTTCCAGAAGGCTGCCGAACCGTCTTACGTAGGCTAGTGAGTCCTCTGTGGAAAACCTGGAAAACCGAGCACTTAGGAAGGGACCAAACCCCCACACGGCAGCAAGCAACCCTTCCTCTGGTGGGGAAGAGAAGCCCGCCCCGCAGCAAGGGCTGCAGTACGAGCCAGCTCGTGTTCGCGTTTATCGCAAGCCACCTAAGGAATGAGTGCACAACGAGCTCCGTGGTGTTCTGCCACATTCCAAACCCATTTTTTTACTCTCCTTCCCAAAAGGTACAATTGCTCTACTCAGCCTAAACTGAGAGAGATTTTCAACGAGCAGCTCTCAGCGATGCTCTGTCGGTGCTGGAGCTGATGCGTGGCGCTCCGCGTTGGGCCTTGTGCTGCCAGCACCAAGGAAAGGGGGCACCCACGTGGGGCAGCCACATCAGTCGTGGCAGGTTCCTGGGTCACCTCTTGGACGCCCCAGCCCATTCCAAGGAGGTTTTAGATCAACTTTACGGGAACCCCGTGAGGACCGCAGAGCTCCCTGGGAGGCTGAGCAGAAGTTGGCTACACCTTCGAAGTTTTTCTCGCAGGCGCACCTGTGGCATGTCGGCACCAGGCCTGGAAGCCCTGCTCCGCCCTGCAGCTGCCGGCATCTCCACAACCGCCTTGCGTGGACGGTCCCCGCATGGGTTACGTGCGGCGCCTGACAACAGAGGGACACGTGGCCAGGCCCCGAGGGCTCGTGGCCTGGCTCGTGCCTGGATGCTCGTGGCACAGGACAGCGCCAAGAGGAGGGACCAGGCGCTTGCTTGGTCCTCATGCCTGATGTCGTCGCTGCCATTCTTGACCTGGGCACGAGGCGGGGAAGTCAATACGTTGACTTTACGGACATTAGAGATTTAAGCCTTGGGAGATCCTATTTTATAAATTTCAGTGACTGAGGCCACAGTTGAAGAGAGATGTTCATCGAGATTAATAGCAAGAGAAGAGAGTCATGCTGGTTGCAGAACAATAAATGTTTCTGAATATTGCCAGGAGCGTGATCGCTGAACAGTGACGGCACGTCCCTCTCAGAGAGTGAGAAACTGCTGTCATCACACAGAAGGCAGGTGCGGGGCTACGGATGCGTGCCGTCCGTTAGCAACGCTTGTTCTCGGAGCAGAGGCGGGCGGCAGCCACGCCCGGGGCCGCGACGGTGGCACCCACCTGCTGCGTCACACGGTGGGAGTCAAGTCAAGCCTCCGTGAGCAGCGTGGGTGACCGACTCTACACACAGGGCACGGAGAGCAGAAATGGGGCCCAGGACACGGATGAAGATCTGGGACAAAGGGAGGATGTCCACAGGATGCCACGACCGCAGTGGGGGGAGGGGGGGAAGGGGACGGGACAGGCAGAGCCCGGCCAGCTTCTGACGTCCTTCTCACAAGGCGCGAAACGGAGCCCGGATACCACGGTGTCCCAGCCGTCTTTCTATCCAGAGCACGGTCCAACTGCTCAACGTGGAGATACAACCTGGGAGAAGGCGGTGGCCTTTCCGAGGAACGATGCGGGTCAAAGTTTGTCAGAAGTGTAAAAAATCATGCTCATAAACCTGATTCCGAGTCATCCTGTGTGCATGGTCAGCGTGTACACCCACAGAGTGTGGAGGGGGTGGACTCTGAAGACGCAGCTGGGCACGTGGCAGCGAAAACACAACAGGACACCCGCTGGGCTCAGCGGCCACGGCCGCCGAGGACTCTAGATGGGGAGATGCGGGCTGGGTGCGATGTGTCGTCCACATCACACGCTGCTCGGACAATCGGATTTTAACAAGGCAGAGAGCTCTTCTCCAGATCAGACATGCGTCAAGACAGTGCGATCCACTGCAATCCTCTACGAGCTGCTGCTTAAACCAAACAAGGCCGTGTTGTGCGGAAAGCTGGGTAATCGCCGTCTCCTAGAGATGCCGGGCTCTGAACAAGGGCAGTCGGTGCCAACTGGCAAGAGCGGCGGGTTGGGGTGTGTGAACGCCCGCCTCGCCCGGGTCAACGGGGATGAAGAGAATTTTGAGGACACACAGCAAAGCTACAGCCATTTTCAAAGGAGGGAGGTCTGTCTGATGTAGTAACTCCTCCCCCGGGATGTGCTGGTTCTATTTCCTCATCCTGACAGCATGGCACGCTTCTATCCTGTCGCAGACGTTCCCACCGCTTCGGGGAGAAACTGTTTCGAATGTGCTAGCAGGCCCCTGCCAGGCTCTGGACAGGCTGACAAGAAAGAACATTCCAGGCCTCACTCAGTTGTATGGGGTCGTCCTCCGGCAGACCTGGCTTTGGGGACAGGGGCGCCACGGCCTCTTCCCCAACTCACGTGGACTTCCGGAGACAGCATGGCCGGCGGCCCAGGTACGGGTATGACGGGGAGAAAGTGCCCTCTGTCCTACGGGGTACAACAGGCGTGCGGCCACCCCACACAGCCCATCCTCTGGGGAGCTCGGCGTGGCCTGGAGGGGATCTCCCTCTCAGCAAAACGCGACTACAGATGCACAGGGGGGACAAGGACATGAAAAGGTTGGGGTGAAGCCACCCCCTGGGGAAGACATGCCACCGTCACCACCAAAAATGGGGGGCAGGGGCCGCTCACCCCTCTTCTGGGGGCCCGTACAGATGCCTCCTCTCCTCTGCTCCCCACGCGGTGCCGCACAGGCCGCTTACACTGCAGGGCCCCGGCCCCCCCCACTCCCGCCGCCACCTGCGGCCCCGCTGACGCACCCGTCGGCAGCGACTTACAGGATTGGTCCTCATCGCTCCGCCCACTGCCCGCGCTGCTCGGGGCCTGCCTGCCAGGGCTGCTAATTGCCGGTAAGAAACCGTTTCTCCGAGTCTGACAACCTTCAGCAGCTTCCACAACACCTGTCTGGTGAACGAATCTGAAAGGCAGAATGCAGAATGACGTTATGTGGACAAGCGGCTCCCGCAGCTCTGATGTAGAAACCTGCCGGTCTTGAGACAGAAAGCACGTCAACACAAACAGAGGTGCTACAGTCAATTAAAATGCGGCCTCCACACACGGTCCCGTCACTGTGCGGGCTGGCCCCTACGCAGCCATCCCAACGCCACGCACCCCAGACCTGCAACCGCCCGCTGCGTCCCCGGGTCCCACGCAGGAAGGACCACGTGATGCTCTTCCAGGACTGGGGCACGCACACATTCGTGAGCCCAGAAGGCCCTGCCTGCCTACTGACTTCAGAACCTCTCAGACTGCTGGGTCACTGCCAACGTCAGCTGGGATACACAAGGAAAAAGGAGCCATGGGCCGGGCTGTGGTTTTATGCTAGGCGGCCACACCCAGCAGCGAGCAGACTCAGAATGCCAGACACCACGTACACGGGGCTGGCAGTGACCTTGGCTACAGGCATCTGCGATGCACAGGGCTGCAAAAATAAAATAACTTGATTCCCATTTTAATTGGCAAGCCACATCAAATCGCGCTTGCTCCTCACCTTGCTGTGGGAGTGAACAGGTGAATGCATGGGAACGTTCTCTCCCTCTGCCTCTAGCTTTGCAAGGGAGGCTGGTCTGAATCGATACCTATTGTCTTTCCAAAGGGAACGCAAGGCTCAGGAGCACTGGACACGGAGCTGTGTCCCCCACGGTGGGGGCACCGAGCCCTCCGGGGGCGGGAGTTCCCGATGGCAACGACAAAGGGAAGGCTTCCACGGGCAGCAGCGGTGTTCCGGAGTGTGTCCATAATAGCACTAATTACACTCGGTGCCAAGCTGGCAAAGTGCGATTTGGTTCTTAAAGGAAACACACCCTTACATGCGTTTTAAATAATAAAAATCACTTCTTAACTGAAGGGAATGATAATCACTTCGCTGGAAAAAAAAATCTGTTTAGTCTTTATTATAACATTAAGCAAATTAAACATCAGCATAATCCAGGTGATACTAGAACAGGGTCATCAAAGAAATTAACTTTGTTGTTCATTAATTTACATGGATTAGTAGAGGGCAAAAAGATAGCAAATGTGCTCTAGTTTTTTATGATATAATTTCAAACTGTACACCATTTGTGGCAGGAGGGTGACTTTGGGGTTAATCAGACTGATTTGTCCTTTTAATTGCTTTCTATTCAAAGAAAATTCATTAGATAATGTTCTCTTCAAAATTCATGAATCAATTTAACTGAAGAAACCACATTAACAGCTTTGGGTTCATTAGCACATGCAGTTGTGTTACTGGCTGATTGCTCGGAGGGTTTCCTTAGGCAAACACACTCTGTTTACTGTGGTTTCTTCAGAAAGGGTTTTGAAATCAAACTGTTCATCATGACTGCTGTTGCTGTTGTTATGCCTCACTTAAGAACAAACAAAAACACACCGAAAAACACAAACAAAAACACAACAAAAAGACAAGGAAGAAAGAGGCGGCAGGCCGCCTGGCAATAACTTGGGGAGAAGGCGATTTCAGGGCCGGAGGTCTTAGGAGAGAAACTGCGCGAAAGCAGTCGTGGAGACCGCAAGAAGCGGGGAGGCCTGTCTCCAGCCTTCCTTGTGCAGCACAGAGGGGTCGCTGTGTGTGTGTTCTGCTGGATGCCGCCCGGGCTTTCCAGAAGAAGAGCCCAGAACTTTCCCAAAGCCGTAGGACCATGAGGAGAGGCGCTCGTGCAAGCTCACCCGGGGGCGCAGGGCAGCTCCGAGAAGCCGCGGTGCCGCTCCAGCGCCTGCCTGTCCAGGTATTGTCCGTATGTGAGCACGGGGTTCATCAGACAGTTTCAGCTTCGCTGTCAATTTTTCATGGGAAATAATTTCTCACCCCATACACACCAGGCCGTGTATTAGGAAAAATAGCTCAAATAAGGCAATATTTAGGAATCAAGCAAGTCGTGTTATAAATGTATCTGAAAACCCAATTTCACCCTGTAGGGAGCAAATGCATTAATTAGTTGGAGCGGCACTCAGCGACAGTGTCTTTGACCCTGACCCGTGCAAAATCAGACCATGAAACTGCTCTTCTTTCCAGGAGGGGCACTGTCGGTTGTTAAATATCGTTCTAAAACGTAGTAAAACCTACTCATAAAAATTAACATACGCTGATGTGGAAGATCTATCTTCTGGAGGTAGAGGTGTCCACGTAAGTCCTCGGCGGCTGGGCCATCATTTCAGGTGGCCCAAAGGGCAGCCATTAGATGATCATCCTTTTCCCTCCCATTACGGTCTCCCTGGGGAGCGGGCATGACCCCAGAGCTGTGCGGAGCGGCCTCTGCCGGCCACATTCTGGATGCTCCTTTCCTTCACCCTCTCCTCCCCACCCTTTCTCCTGCCTCTTCTGGGGCCTGGGTACCACGAGCGGGGCCGTGTTCTGCTGTGGGGCCACCGTAGGCTCCGCTGGGGGCTGGCCTGCTTCTCTGCACTCTGCTCCCTTAAGGACACAGCCGTTTTTGTTTCCACGTGGGTGGCCACTTAAACATGCCCACCGGGAGCACCTACCCCATCCGAGACTGCTTTCTACATTGTCTCTAGCCGGACAGTATGTCATCAGTCTCCTAGGGGCTCACGATGGGGTTACCAATGGCCATGGAAGACGTCATTCTATGTCACGGACACCAGAATTTTATATGTGAGCTCTCTTCTTGCCACTTGCGGGAGCAGAGATCATGGCAGCCTTCACTGGTGTGCCTGCACTGACACAGCCAAGTGGGGCTCTGATGAGGGAGCCTACGCAGATACCATAGTCCTCACGTGCAACGGGAGGAACGGACTCAGGGGCCAAGGCAGACTCCAGGCTGCAGGGTCTTGGATGAGTTGCTTCCTTCCCCTGGGCCTCTGTCTCTTCCCCGGTGATGAACACCATCGCGAGAGCTCCCCGGACGGATGTGTCCTGCACCCCACCATGCACTGCTACGCTCGAGCACAGCTGCTCGGTGGCAGGGCTGGGCCTGGACATCAGGTCTCCTTAAGACCAAGGCTGCCTCCACCATCTCTTCTCCAGTAAGCAAGAACACCACGCTTCGGAGTTCTTTGGGTAGAATCATTCTTTCAAGGTGACTCTGCTGCAGGGTGTGGGTTCCTGAGGAAGGGCCGTCTCTCGGCTGCCCAGGCCCTCGGGCTCTCCACCACCAGGCAGCAGCTAGAGGGCACCCGCAGGTGCAGATGCATGGGTGTGCGCCAGCAGGTTAAGTATGCAAGTATTGTCTCTCTCTCCCTGAGGAGGGAGAAGGGTCTTCCGATGCTCTGAGCAGAGGAATCGCTCGCTTTCTGGTATTATCTCTGAACCCTTGCACCCTGGCCCCGAAGCAACCGGGATGCCCATGTCTCTTTCTGTCGGAAGCCGTCGTGGTCCCCGCTGGTGGGCAGGCCCCGGCTGCTTTCCTCCTCTTTGTCTTCTCAGTACTTGGCTCTGGACCTTGGTGCAGTTCTAGGAGGTGTGTATCTGAGTGGGGTAAGTAAGGCCAAATTATGAGCAGGGACCAAACAGGGTCCCTGAGAACTGGACAGTAGCAGGGAAGATGCAGAGAAAGGGAAATTTGGGAAAGCACACTGAGAAGGTGTTTGTAAATTCCTGGACTCACTCCTGACCTGTGCATATGTGGATCACTCTAAACCAAAGACATGGAGAATGGATGTAAGGGTTCTAGACCGGCCGTTGATTTGTAGGACAGCACACCTGCAGGACCATGGAGTCTGAACAACAAAATGGACACTGAAACCACAACCTACAGAAACCTGGTCAGAACTTAGAGCCAAACCCATCCAGGTTGAGTGCCTCCTAAAAAAAAAAAAAATAGCAGTGCTATACACTGGACTCACACAAGACTGAGAGCCTAACATTCAAAATGATCAGGATACAATCCCAAATGCCTTGGCAAACAGAGAATCATAAAACCCTCAACTTGTCTTGGAAAAGACATTAACAAACATCAAGGCCAAGATGCCACAGAAGTTGGAATCACATGACAAGATTTTGTCCCCAGCATTTTGAGGATTAGTTGACAAAATGGTTAGATATTTAAAGTGTATGATGTGAGAATTTCATATACATGGCCTGGTAACTTTGAAGGATTTTATCTGCAATAAAAATGCTGTAAGAAGGGAAAATACCTTTGAAAGAAATGAAAAGATACCAAGTTTCAAAGAAATACAAGTTATAAAAAAGAAGCAAATGGAAATTTAGTACAGAAAAATACAAAACACAAAAACTGCACAGTCTCAATAGCAGAATGGAGATGCCAGAGGAAACAGTCAATAAACTGAAGTCAACAGAAATGATCTGATCTGAGAAACAGAGAGAAACACGTTAAACAACAAAAAATCAGAAAGTGGATGCGTAGGACAAAACCAAACGGTCTAACAGTCGAATTAACTGGAGTTCCAGAGGAAGAGGAAAAAGAATACAGTGCAGAAAAAATGCTAGTCAATGATAGCTAAAACTTTTCCAATCTGGCCAAAGATATACGACGACAAGTCAAAAGCCTAGTAAACCACAAACAGGACAAGCCTGGAGCAATCTACTCCCACACATATCATGACGAAGCGGGCAGGTAAAATCGAAAGACAAAGAAACTCTCCAAAACAACCAGAGAAAAATGATGTGTTATTTAAAAGGGAACGAGGATTTGAATGCCAGTACGATTCTCATCAGAAACCATGGAGGTCAGAAGGAAGTGAAATAGCAATTTTATAAAGTGCTCGAAGACAAGAAAGAAACTGAGAATTCTATATCCAGTTAAAAAAAAAAAACTCGTCAGAAATAAAGCTAGAATTAAGACATGTTCAGACAGAAACAAAGGTGCTGCCAGTAGAGGTGAGCTAAAAGAATTGCTGAAGGAAGGTCTTTAGCAAGAAGGGACCTCAGACTGGAGGGCGCAGCCTGGAAGCTTAGCAGTAAAGTCAGAACAAAAGGAATGGTAATTATCTGGCTAAATACCCTGGACTGTCCTTCTGATGAGTTCTTTAAAAAAAAAAAAACAAAAAACTGAGAAAAATCTGAGGGTTGATGGGGGGGTGGGAGGGAGGGGAAAGTAGGTGATGGGCATTGAGGAGGGCACCTGTTGGGATGAGCAATGGGTGTTGGTATGGAAATCAATGTGACAATAAATTTCATATTAAAAAAAATTAAAAAGAAAAGAGGCAGACTGGGCCGACTGCTCTGAAAGTTAAGTATGCAAGGATTATAATCCCTATAAAGAGATAATGTAGTCAAAAACCTAACAGATAAACAAAAGCTACAGAACAAGAAGTTAAAATAGCCTCAAAGAAGGGAAGGGAAAAGAGAAAGGAAAAATAGAAAAGACAGAAAACAAATAATTATGTAATAATAAAGTCATAAGAAAACAAGTGAAATAAACATGTAGATAGAAATTCTATCGTACTAATAATTCCATTAAATATAAATGGCCTTTCTTCACCAATGAAAAAATAATAGTGTGCCAGATGGATTGAAAAAATAACCCAAGTATGTGTTGTCTGCAAGAAGTTCACTTCAAATAATAAATAGATACTGATGCGTTAAAACTAAAAGGATGGGAAAAGCACACCATGAAAACGGTAATCTAAGAAAAGTTAGTAACAGACAAAGCAGATTGAGGAGCACAATTTCCAGGGGTAAAAAGGAATGTTACATGGCGACAAAAGGGACGGCTCACAACCAGGACACAGCAACCCAAAACCTTTACGCACCTAACAAGAGAGTTTCAAATAAATAAAGCAAAAACTGACAAAACTGAAAGGAGAATCAGACAAACCCACAATCACACTTGGAGACCTCACTTCTCTCTAACTAACAGAAGTAGTTGACAGAAAATCAAGGATACAGAAATGAAAAACACCATGAGCCAGCTGGTTTCAACTGACTGACACAACACGCTATCCAATCACAGAATATACATTCTTTTCACATGCACACTAAAAACTGACCAAGATACACCACATTCTGGGTCATAAAACAAACTTTAACAAATTTGAGATAATTGAAGTCATTCAAATCATATTCTCTGATCATAATGGAATTAGACTAGATATTAATAACAAAAAGATGACTGGAAACCTCCAAACATTTGGACAGAAAACAAGGCATTTTAAATAATCTACGGGTCACAGAGAAAGTCTTTAGGCAAATCACAAAAACAATACATTGAACTGAATACAACTGAAAATACAGCAGGTCACAATTTATAAGATACAGCTGAAACAATATTTAGAGGGAAGTTTATAGTATTAGATGCATATTTGACAGAAGAAGGGTCTCAAGTTAATAATCTAAGCTTCCACTTTATAAACAAGAAAGAGCAAAATAAAACTAAGGAAGGAAATAATAAAGGTAACAGCAGAAACCAATGAAATGGAAATAAAGAAAATGATAGAATAAAATGCATGAAACCAAAACTGTCTTCTTTGAAAAGATCAATGAAATTGATAAAGCTTTAGCAAGACTGATAAAAAAAAGGGAAGAAACATGTTATCAACATTAGGCATAAAAAAGGGGATGTCATGACTGACTTCACAGACAGTAACTGGAGAATGAAATATTCCTACAAAGAACTCTATGCACAACAATGAACAACATGGATGAAACAGACCAATGTATCAAAAACTACAAACTACCAAATCCTATCCAAGGTGACATAGATAACTGGAATAGTCCTGTAACTATCACCGAACTTTAACTGAGAGTTAAAAATCTTCTAAAATCACTAGGGCCAGATGATTTCACCATTAAATTCTATCAAACATTTAAAGAACAAATACATCAACTCAAGACAATCTTTTATAGAAAACAGCAGAGAAGGGAACACTTCCCAAAACATTTTATGAGATTGGAATTACTCCAATATCAAAACCAGAAAAAGTCCAAATCCAGAAAGGTATAGATTAATATTTCTCATTAACTATGCAAAAATTCTCAACAAAGTGCTGGCATATCAAATACAGCAATATATAAAAGGAAGAAGACAGCAAAATTAAGTGGAGTTTGAGGAGTCAAAGCTGATTCAATATTGGAAAAATGAACCTACATACAAAGCTACAGTAATCAAGACAGGGCATATTAATAGAGAATATATAAATCAGTGGGACGGAATAGAAACAGACCCACACAAATACAGAAGGAAAGGCAATTCAATGGACAAATGATAGTATTGCCAACAAATGGTTCTGGAACAACTGTAAAGCCACATGCACACAAAACAAAACAAAACAAAACAACACAAAAAGATTCTAGATACAGACCAGGTATCTTTTACAAAAACTAAACATAGATCACAGACCTAAAACTAAAAGGACAAACTATAAAACTTTCAGAAGGACATACAGGAAAAAAATCCAGATAATTGTGGGTTTAGGGAAAAGTTCTTAGAGACAGTATGATCCATGAAAAAAAATAATGGGACCTTATTAAAATTAATTTCTGCTTTGTGAAAAGTGCTGTTAAGATACTGAAAAGGAAAGCCACAGGCTGGAAGAACATACTTGCAAAACACATATCTGGTAAAGGACTTGTATCCAAACTATACAAAGAATTCTTAAAACTCAACAACAGGAAAATAAAACAACCCTATTATAAAATAGCAAAAGGACATCGCACCAAAGAAGATCTACAGACACAAATAAACATATGAAGAGATCTTTAAAATCATTTGTCATCAGGGAATTACAAATTAAAACAATGAGGTACAATTTTATACCTGTTAGAAGAGCCACACAAACAAAGCTCCAAATCCAACAGTACTGACTGCTGATGAGAAAGAACATGGAGCATCCGGGATACTCATTCACTGCTGATGAAAAAACAAAATGGTACAGCTACGTGGGAGAAAATCTGGCAGCTTCTTACGAAACTAAACAGAGGCTTACTGTATGAACCAGTAATTGCACTCCTGAATATTTAGTCAACTTATCGGAAAACCTGTGGCCACACAAATACCTCCATGTGAATATTTATCTCAGCTTTATTCACTTATTGATAAAAGCTGGAAGCAACTAAGATGTCTTTCAATGGATAAATGGGTAAACTATGGAACATCCATACAATGGGGTATTATTCAGTCATACAGAGTGGATCATCAAGCCACAAAATGACGTGGAGTTACCTTGATGTGTATTTGCTAAGTGAAAAAAGCAAAAGCTACATGCCGTCTGATCCCAGCTATGTGATGTTTTGGAAAAGGAAAAGCAACACAGATGGAAAACCCTTATATGCAAAATATATGCAAATTAACAACAAAAGCATTTAGAAGACTGGTGGATCCCAGGAAGGGGTGAAGACTGACAAGAAAATCTAAGTGTATTACAACTTATGAACATATGAACAACCTCACTGAAGTTGGCGGGAGGGAAAATTGGTGACCAAAGAAACTCTGGAAACGAGTCTGTAAGATGAACAGCAAAAAGAATTGCATATACACACTCTACTTGATACAGATTCTCATACTACTATATGGTATATTGGACTGGATCAATTAACTAAATGGCTGGTGGAAGGTGGGAGCCAGTTATACTCACTTCTCAATCTATTAAAAATAAACAAATATGAACCATAATAGTAATAGTCTAATGAAGAAAAACATGTATCAACCAAGGCAAAAAAATTTTAACAAAATTCAACATCTATTCATGATAAAATCTCTCAACCATTTAGGAAAAGAAAATAACATCCTCAACCTGATAAAGGTATTGACCAAAAAAAAAGACAAAAAAACAAAACAAAACTCTAGCACTAATGTCACACTTAACTGTGAAAAAGTGAATGCATTTCCCTCAAAAGAAAAATGCAAGGATTTCCACTACTGTTCAACATCATAGTAGAAGTTCTAGCCACTGCAATAAAGCCAAAAAATAAATAAATAAAAGTCATACATTTTGGAAAAAAGAAAACTGTCCCTATTTACAGACAACATGACAGTTTATGGTAAAATA
Source organism: Puma concolor (assembly GCF_028749965.1). Lineage (NCBI taxonomy): Eukaryota > Metazoa > Chordata > Mammalia > Carnivora > Felidae > Puma > Puma concolor. The sequence goes on along the minus strand of NC_141677.1, from coordinate 85,837,899 downwards.
CCCAGGAATCTACCCACCCCACCCCACCTCCCCAAAATCTTACAGTGAGTTTAGCTAGGTTACTAGATACAAAGTCAACACAGGAAAATCACACTTGTAGGTTAGTGTTATGTATAAATGGATGAAATGTTGTTAAAAGAAATCAAAGAATACCTCAATAATTTGAGAGACATATTCTGTTCATGGATAGGAAGTTTCAATATAAAAATTTCAGTTCTCCACAAAGTGATCTATAAATTTATTTCCCTTCCAGTCAAAATCCCAGGGAATTACTGTACATATAGACAAGCTGATTCTAAAACTTACATGGAGAGGCAAAGGAACTTGAATAGTCAAAACATTTTGAAAAAGGGAAGAGGGGCGCCTGGGTGGCGCAGTCGGTTAAGCGTCCGACTTCAGCCAGTTCACGATCTCGCGGTCCGTGAGTTCGAGCCCCGCGTCAGGCTCTGGGCTGATGGCTCGGAGCCTGGAGCCTGTTTCCGATTCTGTGTCTCCCTTTCTCTCTGCCCCTCCCCCGTTCATGCTCTGTCTCTCTCTGTCCCAAAAATAAATAAAAAAAAAAAAAAAAAGAAAAAGGGAAGAAAAAACTAGTTGGAGAAATCACACTAACACTTTTTTAAGACTTGCTATGCTGTATAGGAATCAAGATAATGTGAAATTTGTAAAGGGGTAAACACACAGACTGATGGAACCGGACAGAGATTTCCAAGAGACCCACATAAATGTGTCCAAATAGTTTCTGACCAAGTTACAAAAGCATTTCGATGAAAAAAGGATATTTTCAGAAGTGGTGTTGGAAAACTGGATAACCACATGCAAAACACTGAATCATGATATAACTCTTAGACCTTATAAAAATTAATTCAAAGTAGATTATATCTCTAAATGTAAAACTTTAAACTAAAAAAAAATTTAAAAGAAAACTTAGAACATCTTCGTGACCTGAAATTAGGCAAACAGTTCTTAAACATGTCATCAAAAAGCACCATCCATAAATTAAAAAAATAAATTGGGCTTTGTCAAAATGAAAAAAAAAAAAAACCTGGTCTGTGAAAGTCAGTGTTAGCAGAACGTTGCACATTGGGAGAAAATATTTGGAAACAACATACTCAACAAAGAACTTATAACCACAATATATAAAGAACTCTCCAGAGTCAACAGTGTTAAATCACATCATTTAAAAATGGGCAAAAGACTTGAACGGACAGCTCCTTCGAACGGTAAATGTTTGAATAAATGTTCAACATAACTATAAGGGAAATGCCACTTGAAGCCACAATAAGACGGCATTACAGACCTATTACAATGGCTATAATGAAAAGTATATAAGCAAACAAAGGTATATCTACACCATGGACTGTGACAATTAAAAGGCATAAGCTATAGACACATACAGTAATTTGGATGGATCTCAAAGGCATTAAGCTGAGTGACGGAAGCCAGGCTTGAAAGGTTAAATGCTGAGTCCACGTACATGTGTCACGGGGATGGAGAACAGACCAGTGGCTGCTAAGAATCAGTAGAGAGGTGGGGGCAGGGGCGGCAGTGACAACAGAGGGGCAGCAGGAGGGAGCTTTTAGGACGATGAACCCCGAGGTCCTGACTATAGCGTCAGCTACGGAAAATTGACCCGTATTAGAACTCACAGTACTGCACAGTACGAAAAGTCAATTTTACTCTATGTTAACGTAAAAAAAAAAAAAAAAAAGTTGGAAAACATAGAGGGAAACCTTTTCCAATCACTTCGTTTTTAATCAACCTCCCTGAAGTTCAATTGTCTTATAAGACCGATAGCAGAGCCTCGGTCACATTCCCTGCAAACGACTTCCCCTCTCCAAGGCCCCCCTCACCCCCAACGCTCTCTGTACGGTCACCTCAAGGGTCCCTTCTGTTTGGCCCAGCTCAGGGAGACCAAGGACCTGCCTTATGGGTCTCCACCCTAACGCTTCAGGGCTGTGGCTCGGGCGGAGTTCCAGCAGCTCAGCCTGGTGCCTCTGGACAGGCCAGAGCAGGCCACCCCACTGCTCAGCAGGCCCAGCAAGGGGTGCGCCCGTGGGGGCCTTTAGAAACATAAACGAGTCTCCTGGAGACAGCCTTCCCGAACTCCACACTCATCCCCAGCAACCGCAGCATCTTCGGACATTAGGAGCGACTCTCCACCTAACGTGTCAATAATCCATCCGTGCCTTCCACACGCGCCAACATACATGTTACACGGTAGCTACGAGATAGAGGGCAAGTAACTCGATTTACTTCAACATGCTCCCCATGGCCTCCACAGACCCAGACGTAACAGAGGAAAAACAAAGGAAAAACAAGTTTATAGGAGGTCACTCGCGCATGTGCGCAAGCTTGAGCTTCCTGACGGTGGGACAGTGCAGATGCACTGATACGTGAAGTGCATGAAGCGTGTGAAACATGAAGTGTGTGATACATCAAGTGTGTGAAAATCTACTGTGGACCCGCAATCCGGGTCAGGACAGCACAGGGCCACCTACACACAGTCACAGCTCTGCCCATGGGCAGACTGGCCAGGACTGTAGGGGAACAGAGTCCCACATCAACCTTTCCTTTTTATTTTTTTCTGTTTTTAGAGAGCACGCTCAAGTGGGGGAGCGGGCAGAGGAAGACAGGGAGAGAATCCTAAGCAGGCTCCACACTCGGCATGGAGCCCGATGGGGGGCTTGATCGTACAGCTCTGGGATCATGACCTGAGTTGGATGCTCAACCGACTGAGCCCCCCGGGTGCCCCTCAAATCTTTATGTGCGACGTATTACAGAACAGGCTGCAAAACCCTGTGGCACTGGCTGGTGTGCACCAACCCCATCCCCGGAGCAAGGAGACCAATCAACTGATAGGGGGCTGGGGGCCTGGGTCCCGACAGATGGGCAGGGGTTTCCCAGGCAGAAGGGGGGCATCTCACACTCGGGAGACGAGCCCGCAAACAGGGAAGCCTGGGGAAGACGCCTGGGCAGACAGTGGCTGTTTCAGAGGCAAGAAGAGGCTCTCGTCTAGAACCGTCCACGGGCCACTCCATGTTCTACTGTCACTATCTTCCTAAGGGCTAAACCAGAGGGCCTCTTTCCCAGCTGGGAGAACGGGACCTCTGTGACCCGGGCATTGCTGGGTGGATCCCATCCACCCCTTGTGTCAGACTGTAATAGCTTTTCAGCGAATGGTCACTAAAGCCACATACAGAGGCAGAATTCATGGCCTGTAACATTCACAAAAAAGAAGGTACCTTCCTGCTACTCTGACACTCTAAGGCACTTGGCTCACCCACAGTGAGCCAGCCAGCCTCCGCAGGCCTGTGTCCACAGTGATGTCTCAGACACTCAGGGGCCTCTTGGCCTCTCTGGGGGCACAGCTCAATACTCTCTGGCATGTGGAGGGGAAGAAGACACATGAAGGCAGTTGGCCTGGCCATGGCGCGGGCCCCCTGCTCTGTGTCCCACCTTCCCAAACACCACGCAGACACAGAGCCTCCTGAGCTCTTAGGAGCTGTCGCTAATTTTCCACTAAAGTCCTCAATACCCACTCTGCAAAGCTGACATCACTATCCTCATTGAACAAATGACAAAAATCAGGCTCAGTGCCATGGCTTGACTACTGTCCACACAGCTGGCTGGGTGCTGGACTCGTCTACTGCTCCCTGGGGCCTAGAGGGCAGGACCTGTGCACCCTACTGCCAAAGTGGCTTTTGGTGACAGGGTCCCTGTCTGTCTGTAAGCTAGTCCCAAGCTCAGTGGCTTGGCTAAGGCCTTCTGTTCTGGATGAGCCTTTCTGAGCTCCCCCTCTTCAGTGTCCACTTACCAAGTTCTTCTGAGAAATGAAGACCACACCATGAGTGAGCGATGGCAGACAAGCCCTGTGGTTTTGGGGTGTAAGCAGTGACCGTGCGAAGGATTAACCGCACGAGTGACTTTGACAACGGACAAGCCAGAGAAAACCTGCCTCTGTCCCCAAAACAGAGACGTTAATGCCCATACCTTTGAGACCCTTCTATAAAAACTACGTGCAGACAGTAGTTGCCGCCCCCGACGTGCATCTGGTTCTAAGCCCGACATTCCCCTGCAGCCCCGACGGACTCTCCCAGTCACCCCAGGGACACCCCAGGGATGGGCCCGCGCCCAGTACGGCTACCTGTGCGCGAGGCTCTGTGGTAAGACAACCCGACGGAATGCTTACGGAAGGAGGCATGTGCCTTTCACAGGACACCTTTGGGGAGTCCTACCCTCCCAACCCCCCTTTCCAGAAAATCCCTGGCTATTCCGTTGGGTGTTACGCGCTGAGCCAGCTGGTAAGATGCCAAGTAAAGACGGCCTGTTATTTTGTGGCCTCAGTGCTTGTGGCTCCAAAACGATTTCTGCTGGCCTAAGGATCGGTGTTATTAAGTAGGCTGAATTTTGGATCACTTTCCACGAGTCGAATCCATTCCTGTGTAAGAAAAATTGCCAATGTGCAAAGTATTTCAAAGTACTGAACACGGACGGTTTTAGGTACACAGTTAAGTAGTCAATAAAAGCCTGGTCAGTGTACGTGAGGCAGAGTTGAAAGGCTATTCTGGAAGGCAGCTATGCTCACCACCGTACCACCAATGCTAGAAAGGCTATCTTGAAAGAGATGTTCCTTAGAGGTTCTGAGCGATGCTGAGGAAACAGGGGCATGAGTGCTATTCTGAAAATTCATTTGGAAATTTTGGTCAATTTGCTTACGAATCAACGATGGTTCATAACTAGTGCTAACGTTTCTTACTGCATACCAGGCACCGTGCAACCTGCTTTATCATATTGAATCCTTGACAGCCGCCATGACTCTGGTGTGACTGTCCTCTCCCTGGCGGGTGAGAGATCCCTGGGGCCCCGGATGGAGCAGGCTATCCAAGGGCATGCTGGGAAGGCCCAGGCCAGCAGGGGGCCAGGCTCTCGGGCACAGGCCTCCATCACCGGCATCGCACAGTCTTCCACCACGCCCTCAGCACCCCCCACAGAGGTACACGACTGGGCTGCTTCCCACCCCTCCATCTCGGTTTCATCCTGGTCGGACGGGACCAGCGCGAAGGTACACGCCGCACGGAGGTCATCAGAGCTGACCTGTGGGAAAGGCGCTTTGTCCATAGGGCCTGTTGTCCATCCTTGGATTCCTGTCCCCCAACAATGACGCGTGCTTAGCCAAACGGCAGCTTGGGAGGGGAAAGGAGTGCCCAGCAGACCCTCGTGCCCCCGTGCTGGCCTGCCTACCTCTCTCTCCCTCCCGGGCTAGCCACAGGTGGCCCATTCTCCCCTCTGCCCCAGACCAGGGAAGGCGGGCAGGTGTGACACCCACAGCCTAGGGCTGTTCTGGGATGAGCCCGCCGGGGAGGACGGCGTCCCGGCCGCACACGAGCTTACCCTGCCAGACGGGGAGACAGGCCCGGTGTCCGCCTCACGGCATTCTGCTTCTGGTCCCGTACGTGCATTCCGGACCCACTGAAGGTGGCGGCTGGGCTCTGCGGCCAACAATACTGTGTTTTTAGTTCCTAAATTTCCCTTTCGTGACTAATATCAACATAGGTCAGGGAAGGAAGAAAGAAAGACGTGTGAGGTGATGTCCACGCGGATGTGAAATTCCCTCCTGCCAGCGTGGGGACACGGCGCGGGGCTCTGCTTTGCTTCTGCGTCTGGCCGATGCCAGAATGAGTGCACGGCACAGGTTGACCCAATTTGTTAACAAGTACCACAATCGTACGCATCTCTAGCTATGGGCCAAAAAAAAAAAAAAAAAAAAAAGATTTTGGGATGCAGTTTAAAAAAACAAAATAAACCGAAAAAAGTCCACAAAGCACAACACAAAACTTTTACTACCCCTTGTACAGGCAATGAGTAATTTTTAGGCGCAATAAAATTTTTGATATTTTAGAACACTGGTCCTCAAAGTGTGGTCTGGGGAGCTTTAGGGGTCCCTGAGACCCATTTAGGGGGATTTTCACAGTAACACTAAGATGTTATTTGCCTTTTTAATTCTCCTGCTCTCACAAGCATGTAGGAGTTTTCCGTAAGCTAAATGACGTGTGATACCACAACAGATTAAGTGACAGGGTAGCTATGAGAATCCAGCTGTCTTCCATTAAGGCAGACACTACTGAGATTGGCAAACACATTAAAAAAAAAAAAAAGCCAGTCTTCTCAGTAAGTGTTTTTGGTTTTGGAAAATAGCCATTTTCATACAAAATACATTATTTTTGATAACATGTAGCAAATTCATTGTTATTTTTAAAAGAACTTAAGGCCTTAAGAAGTCCTCAGGTTTAATTTCCAGCTTGGGAAATGCAGAGAGACACAACCCTCACAATCCAAGCTCTTTGGGGACCTCAGTAATGTTGAGCACATGGAGGGGTCCAGATGAACACAGGGTCTAAAGGGTGAAGCCGGCCCCTTTCGAGGCCTAGCCAGGCCGAGCAGGGCACTGTGCTCATGAACAGAAATGCGCCCGCACGCTCGTCCGGTCCTGGGCGCACGAGAACGCAATCACAGAGCCCATCTCGCACACGGACTGGACTGTTAGCCCTCGGAAATGAACCTCCCGCCTCACGCACGTGCGAGGAGACGACGCACACCCAGCGAGGCTTTTGCCAGGTGAAGGGGGCACCGCGTCCTCACGGCGGCACCTGTGCGTATTTGTAGTCACCTTCCCAATAATTAGAGTGCCCGAAACTTATTTAACGAAAGAATTATGCCCAAGACTGTAAGCTCCAACTTAAGGAGGCCTACAGAGAGATGATTAAACCGTGAATGTCCTGGTTTGAATGTGAATAATTATGTATTAACACCCTTCACCATTCAAATAATTGTCATTCAGCTCAAAGCAGAAGAACCGACTCTGAACAGGTGTTAATGGTTTCTGGACAATATCAGAACCACAGAGAAACACATGGCGTGAAAACCCTGAGGGGGAGGGAGGGAGAGTAGGTGTTTAAGAACGTGCACCTGAGTGCATGCTGAGCGCTGGGGGGCCACTGAGAAAAGGCCGGATCGAGAACAAGTCCGAGCCTCCAGTCCTGGTTCCCTTGGGCCCCCGGCCCCCGCGCACCTCACCTAGGCTGTTCTCCTTCAGGGCACTCGCTTTCTCCTCTTACAAGTTCTCCCAGCTTTCGTGGCCAGGACGCTGGGACCTGCTCCCCTAACCAGGCCCCCGACCGGCCCATTCCCCAGAAAGAACCGAACGCTGTTCCCCACACGGCACTCACACACAGGGTCAGTGCTCCCTCCCCGCACAACCTTGTGAGCAGAACAACAAAAAGGTGGAGAATCAGATTTAAAATGACACAATGTCACCAATGTACACAACACAATGTTTTCCAACATTGCCATCCCTTCATCCACCCTGAGCAGCGACAGGAAGGCCACTGCTGATGTCATATCACCCCTTCCCTTTGGCGGTTTCAGTCACACGGCAGAGAAGGGACCAGCTGAACGCGTTTCAGACCCACGCCGTTTCATGCTAAATACACAATCACGTGTGTACGTACCACCCCACCCTGCTTCCAATCCAGTTCAGAAACTCCTGTGCATCCCGTTGGAAACTTCTAGAAGCCTCCTGCTGGCCCTCCCGAGTAGTGGAAAGGGAGCCTTGCCAGCTTCACCAGGAGGCCGACTTGGCTGCTCCTGGAAAGTCTAAACATTGTTTGCTTCATGAAGCAGGGTAGCGTCCCGCAGTCCTAGGCCTGACACCCAGGCGCTTCTGTCCTTGGACTTAATTTCTGGGAATACTGACAAATCTATAGGGGGTGGGTGGGTCTGCGTGGTCCCCACCCATATGGCTTCTTGAGCTCCTGTGAAACAGCCCTGAGGTCTGTTAAATAATTTTAGCTAACTTTTGAAGACCAACCTAACAGAAAGGCACTAAGCCCTTAATTTCTTAATGAATTATTCTTTACCGTAGGACAGGGATTATGCCATGGAGAAGGCATATCATTACTGAGAGAGCTGTCAGGAGGACAGGCAAAAGGAAAACTGGCAAGCTTTAATTTCTCTGCAGAGAAATGAGGGGCTCTTTGGGGATTAATCTCAGTATCAACATTGAGCCTTTGCCGCAGGGCAGCTGAAGAATTCAAAAGAAGTTGTGACTGAATTTTGAGTGATGGAATCTAGCTCCAATTGTGCAGCCGACTTTGGTTTCTCACCTATTCAAATGAGGACGAGGCCGTGCAGGTGTGGGTAGAGGGGGTTGCCACAGGACAGGTAACGCACGTGCCCTCTGCAGGGGTGACAAGGACGGAGGGAAGGCCAGGCAAGGGCCCGGCTGCGACACTGCACTGAACATACACTAAGAAAGTTCTCCTAGGCAGAGAGGGAAATGGAGGGCTGGGGACGTTTCCGCCTGCTGCCTGGCCAGGTGGGTTCAAGGACCAGGGCCAAGGTGCAGAGAGGGGCCTGCTGGGGACAACCCTGTAGGACAGCTCACTTCCGGCTTCTTCAGCTTTTCACACTTGGCATTAGATATGTCACCTGCAGTCAGTCCTCGTCCATGACAAACAGATGCAGTGGTTCTGCAGTGGTTCTCCCCCTGCTCTGGGTACGAGAGAGGCATTTACCTTCTAGCACTCCCTGGGCCTGTCTGCGAAGCCCAGGCTGGAGGCCGAAATGAGCAGGGCACAGAGCCCGGGGGGGCACACAGACAGTGGGATCTCTGGCTGGTGATGGGAAAGAGCCGCCCTGGGGTAGGTGGGGGGGCGGTCTGGGGACTTTGCTCCTTGGCTAAAGGCTGGTCTACAGTGTCACAAGAGAGGTGTGGTGGTTGTCACCAGCTCAGTGCTGTTGCTGGGGAAAACGGGCCTGTGCCTGTCCACAACCACTCAGCCCTACCTGTGGCAGCTGAGGACCATTGGTGCAGCAGTAAGGTACCCGGGAACAGCACGGCCTCAACATAACACGGGTATTTCTTTTTTTCTTTTTTTAGAAGTTTTTAACATGTTTATTTTTGAGAGACAGAGACAGAATGTGAGCGGGGGAGGGCAGAGAGAGAGACACACACATACACACAGAATCCGAAGCAGGTTCCAGCCTCTGAGCTGTCAGCACAGAGCCTGATGCAGGGCTCGATCTCATGAACCGCGAGATCATGACCTGAGCTGAAGCTGAACCCTGAACCGACTGAGACACCTAGGCACGCCTAATGTGGGTTATTTCTAATGTCACTTCAGAAAGAGCACACTGTTCTATGTAGAAGGTAATGTCCCAAATTCAGGCTCACATAATGCAAGGGAGAAAAGACCCAGTGTATGTTCAGATTTATTAGTTTCTTACTCATTTATTCAATATTCAATCAGCAGCTACTATGTGCATGCCAGGAGGAGGCAGGGCTGCAGCAGGGGCACACGTGTGCCCCAAGTGCACGGCCAAGGGCTTCAGGTGGCAGTCACCACCTGCTCAGACCCCTCACTGGAAAACATGGCATTGGAGAGCTAAAAAAGCGAAACATGAACTAGCATGGAATGTAAGCCTCCAGGTAGACACTAGGGCAGTGATGTCACAGTCACTCCTGATTCTACCAAGTGGTCAACACAGAAGCTATAGCCAACTTCAAAACCAGCTCACACTCCCAACTACGAGCCACTTGCACGACTGGCTCTATGTGGTCACGGCATGGCCAGCAAAGACTGCCGTGGTGAATTTGCCCTTCCTGGCACGTGAGGAGAGGGCTCACGTTGTGAGGTGACATGTGCACGCATTCCTGTCATCTGTGCCAGTTACTAGCCATTTAAGCTCCTTATCTCTCTGAAGTTCGGTGCCCTCAACTCAAAAACGAGGGTTCCAGCATCGAGGACTGAAAGTGAAATCTGCACCAAGTGTTCAACAGAGTCCCCGTCACATGTCACATGGAGAGGGCTCAGTAAGCGTGAGCCGCCGACAGAACCACAGCCACGAAGTGGGAACCTGATCGGCCCCACCCGGACCTCGGAAACGGCGCAGGTCTGTGAGGCAAAATCACTGCTCTGCAGAGATCGTATGTGTGCAGAGAGGTATGCTTGAATGTGAAATGTGGTAACGGTGGGGAGAGGAGGCCTCGGCTGGAAGTGCATGACTGCTAAGGAGACACACAAAGCCACAGAGAGGACAGGATGACCACAAAATGGAAACCCTGGGGCCCTTGGCCCTGGCCAGTCTATACGGAGGACGGCCGTGTGGGCTCACTGAGCCACAAAACCTCCGCACTGGCTGCTTAAAAATAAAACATTACAAGAATGTGTAAACTATGCTCTGCCCCTTGAGCTTCTGTGGATGTGGAAACACTCCATGAGCATGCTACCCAACCACAGCGTCCGAGTTAGGTCAACGTGTGGTCCAGCCCACTGGTGTGCATTCAGCCCCGAAAACAACACACTCTGTAGTCCGGGGGCACTTTCTGAAAGGGTTGTCATCGTGCTGGTACAACAGGCCTGTCGTGTGGTTAAACACGACGACACACACTCAGGAAAAGCACAATGGTTTTCAGGTCTAGGAATGCTGTCTGACACTCAGATTAATGAACTTCTATGTTGCACATCAGCAACAGACTGGGGGAACATTAATTAAACGAAGTACTCTATAATTAAACCACTCAACTTTAGTCATTCAAACCATGGCTAGGAACACCAAAGCTCTGGCCTGCCTAGGACACTGCGGCCTGCCCTCGGATGTGGCCAAGCCAAGGGGATAGCTCAAGGGGCCGGTCACGCCTTGGGCCCACATGGACACGGATTCTGTGCTCTCTTCCACTCACCGAGGGAAGGCGGCTGTGCAGGACTGTCTTCACTGCAAAATGGAAAGGCAACTCACTGACAGAGCCCCTGCTCAGCTTGCTGGCTTAGCAGAGTCTGGTGACACAGTTCAAAGACCTGAGGCTTCCCTTCCCTCACCATGCCTATGAGGCCAGGATGGCCAGTCCGTCCTGCGGGGTGGCTTAGGGGGCCCGGGAGGGACACTGATGACCCACAGATGGCCACTCTCCTACCGAAGGACATCTTGGTTCCTTTCGGGATTTTTTTCAATTATAAATAAAGCTGCTATAAACATCTGTGTGCAGGATTTTGAATGGGCATGTTTTCAATTCATGCAGGTAAACACTAAGGAGCCTGATGGCTCGGTGGTAAGGCAAGATTATACTTAATTTTGTAAGAATCTGCCAAACTGTCTTCCCAAGTGCACCATGTTGTGTCCCCACCAGCAGCGAATGGGAGCTCCTGTTGCCCCACATCCTCACCAACGTTTGCTGTTGTCAGTGTTCTGGACGTTGGCCATTCTAATAGGTGCGTAGTAGCATCTCGTTATTTTAATTTGCATTTCCCTGACAACGTAGGATGTTAAACTTTTTTTGTTTTTTTAATTTGATAACTTGCCATCTGTGTATCTTCATTGGTCAGGTGTCCGTTCATGTCTCTGGCTCACTTTTCAGTTGGCTTGTTCATTTTCTTCCCAAGTTTCAAAGGTTCTTTGCATATTTTAGGGAACAGTCCTTATCACATGTGTCTCTTGCAAATACTTTCTTCCAGTCTGCAGCTTGTCTTATTCCATAGATGCTGTGTTCCACAGGGCACCAGTTTTTAATTTTAAGAGAGTCCAACTTACCAATTATTTCCTGAATTGTGCCTTCGGTGTTTCACCTAAAAGGTCATCACCATCCCCAAGGTCATTTAGGTGTTCTCCTGTCTTCTAGGAGTCTTAATGGTTTGTGTTTTACATTTAGGCCTGTGGTCCATGTTGAGTTAGATTTTTGTGAAGGGTGGAAAGTCTGTCCATAGTCCTTTCTTTGCATACAGATCTTCTGTTACTCCAGCAGCATCTGTTGAAAAGATTATCTTTTTTTCCTACTGAATTGTCTTTGTGTCTTTGCTGAAAACCAGCCCAGTCTATTCCTGGGTTCTTTTGTGCCACTCATCTGTTTATTACTTCACCCACACTCTATTGTCTTGATTACTGCAGCTTTTTAGTAAGTCTTAAGGTACACTCGCCTCAGTCCTCCAATCTTGTTTTCCTTCAGTGTTGTGTTGTTGGCCATTCTGGGCCTCCATATAAACTTCAGAATCAGTTTGCTGATATCCACCAGGCAAACTGCTGGAACTGTGATCGAGACTGCGTTAAACTTTTACATCAAGTTGGAAAGAACTGACATCTTGACCATATAAAGTCTTCCTATTCATGAACATGGGATTCCTCTGCAACCATTTAGCTCTTCTTTGATCTCTGCCATCGCCTCCAGTTTTCCCGCTATAGACCTAGTACATACTTGGGTTACAGTTATACCTAAGTATTTCATTTTTGGGGTGCTAATGTAAGTAGTAATATGTCTCTAATTTCACAATGAGCACTTTTTCATGTATTTACGGGTCAATTCAGACAATATTCCTTTGTGAAGAGGCTGCTCTTTTTCCCACTTACTGGACTGTCTTTTTATTATGGACTCAGGAGTCTTCATATGTCCTGTGTACAAATCCTTTGTTAGGTATACACATTGCAAATACTTTCTCTTACTCTGTCTCTTTCCTATTCATTGTTTTAATGATGTCTTTTACTTTGAATAGAGTGTATTTTATTTCTGTGTTCGTAGCCTTATTTTTCTGTGTTATAGGAAATATTCGTCTGTTAAAATTATGAAGGTATTCTCCATAGTTTCTTCTAAAAGCATTAGAGTCCACGCTTTACATTTAGGTACAGATACATATCAAATTATTTTTTATATATGGTGTGAGCAAAGGGTCAAGGTGAATTTTTTTCTTCTTTTGCAGATGATACCAAGTTGTTCAGGCACTATTTGTTGAAAAGGTTTTCTCTTCTGCTCTAAGTTTTGATCTTTATGCAAGTACCACAGTATCTTGATTACAGAAGATTAGTGAGTCTTGAAATCAGGTAATGCTAGTCCTAACATCTTCATTTAGTTTCAAGCTTGCTTTAGATATTCTAGGCCTTTTGCATTTCCACATAGCTTTAGAATCAGCTGGGAATTTCAAGGCCTGAGTGAACTTAACACAAAGGATAGTTCATGAAGAACTAAAGTCTTGGCAGTACTGGCTTTTCCTATGATGAAAGGATGTGTATTTAGGCCCTCTTTAATTTCTCTCAGCATGTTTTATATTGCTCAATGGCCAGGTCTTATGTATCTTTTATTAAAGTTAATCCTAAATACTTTATACTTTAATTTTTAATTTCTTTGCATAAAAATCAAATAACTTTATATGTTAAAATTTATCTTCAGCATTATTGAATTCACTTGTTTTAATAGTTTTCAAAATTCTATATAAGATACTCTATGTAAACAACTATATAACCTGAAAATGAAGACAAGTGTACTTCTTCCTTTCTGATACATGTGACTTCATTTTACTTAACTTTTTGCACAAAACTCTGTCTTTACCCTTTTATAATCTGTGTATCGTAGAAAATATATATAGTGTGTGTGGGGGGGTGTCTGGCTTTTTGTCGAATCTTAATAAGGAGGAATCTATGCGTTTTTATTGAATCTTCAGACCATTTACATTTAACGTAATTACCAATGCAGTTGGGTTTAAATAAGATGGACGTGCTATTTGTCCTGTTTTCTGCTCCCCTTTCTCTCTTTTTCCTTTCAGATTAAGTATTTTTAAAATCAGTATTCTACTTTACCTTTTCAATTAGCGTATGCACTATCTATTGGCTTATGTCGGTTTTATTTCTTAAGTGTCATTTTAGAATGTACAAATTCATCTTTGGTTTATCAAAGTCTGCCCTCAAATAACATTACACTTGCTCACAATAACATAAAGAACCTTACAGCAGTATATTATCATTTCCCCAGTCCTACCTTTTATACTATTGTTACTCTACTTCTACATATATTATAATCCCCCAAATTCATTATTAGTTTTGTTGTGAAGTAATATCTTTTAAAGAAAATAAGAAAACTGAGAAATAACTTTCATACTTTTCCACATATTTCCAGCCACCCAGAACACTAAAACACCTGTACTAGAATATCTGTAGCATCATCACTTATAAAGGCAAAAAAAAAAAAAAAAAAAAAAAAAAAGGTGAGAACCCTCATTTCTATAACACAGCATAGGAAACAAATTATGGCAAATTCACAACATGGGGATACTTAACAGTAGTTATTAGTAAAAATCTCCACGGGATTCAAAAATAGAGGAATCTCACAACAATGTTGATTGAACAGGGCAAGTCACAGGAAGATATCGGTATTACCCCCTTCGTATGCAACAGCAAACACGGGGCCGCGAGGAGGGAAGGCAGACACGGCCAGGGAGGGCACACAGGTACTTGGCAGTGCTGCTGGTGCTCCATTCCTTACCCGGCGGGGGGGGGGGGGGGCATCGTGAACCTTCCCTTTATTATCAATACCTCACAAACCCCGTAGGAAGTTTCTTTTATCTGAAGCAAGTATTTCACTAAAATCATGAAAATATCAACTTGCCTTCAATGTACTCAACAATTAAGGAGGCTCTTGAAACTGCTCCTGTCATCTGATAAGAAGTGATTCAAAAAGGTTATTTGGTTTTCTTGTTCTTCCTGGTGTTTAGATTTTACACAGGAGCGGGAAGAGGAAGAAATATGCAAGCATCTGAGTGCCACACACACTGCCTCTTCCTCCTCTGCTCACACTTTCCAAAGGAGCCCTTAGCACCCTGACCTCCAAGCCCCGCCCTCTTCATCCCAGTGACCTGGTTTACGCTCCTTCAAAGCACTCACATCACTCTCCCAAGAGTCTAGGGGATGCACATCATATACATGTGTATATATTTCCCACTGGCACAGAAGCTCCTTAAGGCCCAGAATTTTGTTGTTCTGTGCTAAATTTCCAGAGCCTACACGAGGGCTTTGCATGTAGCTCAATGGGTACTTGTCCAACAAATGATGAGCTGAACTTGGGTCTTCATGGTCAGGCCTAGGGCTCTGTCTACGAGTGGCATCTGTCCCCACCCACTCATGGGAGGCCTGGAGTCCCTGGCCCTCACCACTCAGGATCATCTCTGTTTCCTCCCAATTGATCTTTACTTTGGAGACGATGACTTTTTTTTTTTTTTTTTTTAAGTCTGGGAAAAGAATTCAATACATGTATTGTACTGAATTTCTAGGCTCTCTGCCCCCAATGTATAAAATGGAATAACTAATCAAGGCTCATTTAACAATCGTGTCCAAGGCACTTGGGAAGGGGGAAGCTGGCCACCCCTCCATACTTCCATCCACCTGCTCTTTGGAAAAAGGGGTCAGAGCACACTTGGTCCAGGGAGGGGAGGGCCACACAGCCGTTGCTGCCCCAGCACACCTCCCAGGGGTTTTCTACAAATCCTCCCAGGGTTTTCTGGAATCTCCTCAAGTGTCCAAAGGTCACCCGGGAAGGCTAGGTCATTTTTATGGCGGTTCCATAGGCCAGGGCTCTCCAGACTACACTGTGGGGAGCATCAGCCATCCCCAGGTGCTAACAGGGAGAGGAGCTGTGGAGAAGGTTCTGTATTTGGGGAGGTTCAGGAAATTCATAAACTACAGAACCTTCTGACCATCGAGGTATACACACCGTACTGAAGGGTGTGTCTCAGGAGTCTGGCTCAGCTTTGCTTACACGTTCCCAAGCTTCTGCTGGTGGTCACGCAATCTTTCCTGGTGAGATGTCTTAACATCCGGTAGAACTGAGGTTTTACCAAGTGACCTAGATCTGCTTCCTCTGGAGTTAAATGTACGTCTGCTCCTTTCTTCCCTAAGCCCATTTGTGCTCAGCTGTCCTCAGAGCCCTGGGAATCCTCTGCTCACGGCCGCGGCAAATCCGGGGACAAGGGAATGGCTGAATGCGGGTGATATTATGCTGGTTTCCCGTTGCCGAGTGTGGGTAGGACACAGTGGGCAACGACACCCTCGGCCAAGCGCTGCAGGGGTCTGGCAGGAGGAGCAGAAACGACCTTGTCTGTCAGAAAGATAGGCAAGCTGTAAAAAGTTCTCAGAGGATCATCCTGTGTGCTCTAAGAGACAGCAAACACGGCTCAACTCTCTGATATAATAAACTCAGGGCTTGAAGTCTTGCTTCTAGGATCCAAGGTTAAAACTGCCGAATTTAGAAACTCAAGGGTTTTGCAAAAGCGCTAGAGGCTGCCTGCAGCAGGCTAGAAGTGGTGCGCGTGCAGTGCCCGGGGCCTAGCACAGCTGCACCCCAAGGTCACGAGCAAGGCCTCAGAGAAGCGCTCTGCCCCTGGGCTTCAGGTGGCTTGAGGGCAGAGTCTGCAGCAACCCCCTGGGGGCAGCCAGCAACCTCAGGATTCGGGACCTGTTTAGACCTCTGCTTGTGGTCCTGATCTCAGCAAAGGGTCCCCTCTGATTTTCCATGTAAGGTTCCACCTTTCTGAATCACCTCCACCCTGCACCGCAGTTCTACCAACAAGCACGGCTATATGGTGTATGGAGAGAAAAGGCAGGCCCGGTACGGTCTTCGCCAGAAGTTAGCCTGCGCGCAGGAAGAGCAACGTCCTCAGTAAACCCCTCACGGGGGCTTCTGCAAAATGAGGAGACCAGACAGCGAGGAGACAAAAGGCCCTAGAGGCAGGACCAGCAGGGGCTCAGGCTTCGAGGGAGGCGAGAGTACAGCGCAGAGCCGCGAAATCCAGGCCGCAGAGTAAGTGTGACGCCTCCCACTTGCAGGCAGCGCCTGGGCAAGAGGCCCCGTGCTCTCCTTCGGAGGCCTGACTCGCTACCAAGGAACAGAACCTCCAAAATCACTTACAGGAGGCTTTTAATGGCTTCTCCTTATAAGATTAAAGTAACAAGAAACAAATATGATACCAGGAATTTGTTAAGAAACACGAGGCACATCTTTCTGCACGTGTCGTGTCGTTGAGACTTGGCTGGCCCACTGCCCCACATCCCCTCACTTTCTATTCTGCAAAGCCAAGAGCCACGCTTATGAGGATGGGCCCAAACCACGGCAGCTGAATCAAAAGTCGGAAACGGACAGTGAAGTGCGTTCAGTGCTGGAAACGGCGACAGCTGACACCTCACAAACATCTCCCACGGCGGTCAGAGCCAGGTGGCCCGGCCTCCCGCAGCACCAGTCTGACGGCAGATAGCCTCAAGCTTAAACCCGAAGTGCACGCATCCGTGTTTCCCCAGAGGAGGTCGTCCCACATCTAAGAAAGCCAAATGTTATCTTCAGGGTGGGTGTGAATGAACGAGCAAAGCACCAGGCATCTCCAGAGAAGCTTCAGGAAGGGCAACCTGGCGGGGCTGGTCTCCATCAGAACCGAGACAGGTGGGAGGGCCCCTCCCCTTCCCCGGCTCTGCAGGGAGTTCTCCCCAGACACGCTGACCCTCTGCCGTGGCTCAGTGTGGCCAGCCCGCGGGGACGCAAGCTGTGTGTCCCGTAGCCACTAGGCAGGGTGTCCTTGCCAAGTTCTGTTGAATGTCTAGAGCACTTCAGAAGACTTGGTTCACAACGCCGGGCAGAGTCTGCTCACCACGAAGGTCGCTAGGATTCTGGAGAGCACCTTCTATCCGCTGCGAAGGCAGCAGGGGCTCCCTGTGCTGGGTCTCTGGAGGTCTCATTTCCCCCTCAGGACCACTTCACACGTCGCTGCTGTCACCCCGCCTTACACATGGGCCATCAGAGGCTCAGAAAGCATGTTACTGGTGGGACCGTGTCCTCCAAAATTCAATGCTGAGGTCCCAACAGCCAGTAGCACCTGACAAAGCAACTATTTGGAGAAAGGGCCTTTAAAGAGGTGATTACGAGGAGGCCGTTGGGGGACCCTGAGCCGTCTGACTGGTGTCCCTGTAACGAAACAAGGAGAACGTGCAATGCGACCCCAGGGGCCTTTGTCCCTAAAGGGACCCACGCAGGGGCGGCAGGCGGGCAGCTCGGGAAAAGCCTGGACCCTGGACTTGCAGCTCCAGAGCTGTGAGAGAACAGAGAGAACACACTTCCGCTGCCCAAGCCACCCAGCCCGCGGCATGCGCTCCCATGGTCCCGGACAAGGGGCGCCGGCAGTCCCCGCGCTGGCCCTGCAGGCCTGGTGAAAGTGGGGGTGGGGAGCCCTGAGGCTCCACGCAGGCCGAACACGGGGCCTGAGGTCACACATGCGGGCAGGGCTGCACGGACGAGAGCCTAGAGGCTCAAGGGAGCATCCCTCACCAGCTCACAGACCTGGGCTGGGTCAAGGTCAGCAGGGATGCTGGAAACATCCCTCAGGTCAGCCCGGCCCGCTCGGCCTGAAGATCCACCCTTGAGAACAGAGGGCTGAGGGGGCACAGGCCTCACTCGGCTCCTCCGGGAGGTGGCCCTGGTTCTTCCAGTTCTGCGGTCACATGGGGCTGCTGGCTTCTGAAGGGCCCCAGGGAGCCTCAGCCCTCCTATGTCCGTCCTAGGTCAGAGCAGCAAGTCCCCGCCCCTCACCTGGGCCTGCTGGCAGGTGGGGGCAAGCGCGGATTCCCACCCATGGCTCTGGTCACATAAGCGGCGTGCACCTTGTAGGGGACCAGAAGTCTTAGCCTGAAAATCAAGACATTACCTCAGAGGCCAAAGCGGAGGCAAGCAGCCTGCTCTTGGGGTCGAGCTGTGGTCAGCCTCGGTCAGCTGGCTAATACCGTGAGCCCTGTGCGCCTCTCTCACCGCACGCCAACTTCCCCAGAACCCTCCAGACTGGCAAGGCGAGCCTGCGTTCTCCGTGCACGCTGCTCGGCCCTCCCTCACTCCAGCCCTACAGACCGGCGCGGGGTAGGAGTGGTGAGCACCGTCAACCTTCACACCGAGGAGAACGGCTTTTATTAATACAAATTGGGCCATTAATACTATTTAAATGCATTAGCTTTAACACAAATAAACAAGATCTGCCGGTGAAACTTTAAAAACGAATCCTGTATTCTGGAAAAGGAAACCCAGCCGGTGAAGAAGCAGGGGCCCCCAGCCAGGTGTTAACACTGAGAGACCACGGGAGCCTCGCGTGGGTCCAAGGTGCAGGCTGTGAGGAACATCAAAAGGTGTTAATGGTTTCAATATTTATCTGCTGCAGGGAAGCACTCTAAAAAGAAGACAGAAAAAAAAAATTCTGCTAATGGCTGTGTCTTTGCCATTAAAATGAAAAGCTTAATGCATCTTATAATCAGAGGACAATTTGCAAATCATTAAGAGAAATGTAAAATTCCATTAAAATACAAATCAAGAGACTCTCCCTGGACTAATAATCTTTTTGATATTATTTTGCATTTCACTATTTCTGTTCCAATACCCAGGCCCCACAAATGATCAGTTCCTGAACATGCTATTTACCACAGCCTACTTCTTTAACGAGACCAAGAGAAGGATAATCTGCTATTCAGAGCAGGTACTAATGAAGAATTCCATATATTCTGAAATTTAATTAAAACCCCAAAGATTTCAAATTAGATGCAATTTGAAATGCCTGGGGCAGAAATACATGCACTTGCGTGGCGAGGGTACCACGCTGAAAGTTGATACCGTAATTGGTCTTGATGTATTTTTGTGTTGCTGGGCTGAAGCACAGAACTCATAACCATATAAAAATTCTCTGTAGATTACCTGCTCATTGAAAATGCCATCACTCAGGTAGTTCTCCACTAAATTACCATGCCACTAAAATGCACAAAGTGATTCGCAGAGTAGAGTGGCACAGCTGGCCGACGCTGCCAATGAGTTATGCATGCGTCAACGCGGCCTTTTTTCTTAGTAAAATATGCTCAGTTGAATATTAAAACATAATTGGCATTCAACCTAAGCAGCTTAAACCATTCCGTTATCTTCCTTTAAACCGATTTGGCTCCTCCACAGTTATTTTCAAGGATGCGATTCACAAACTAATGATGCCATCATACTCAGCTAGATTTCGCTGTTTTACATTGGTCATAAATAGGCACAGTTTCTAAGGCCTGCCAGGGATGGCCTTTAATATTAGCTGCTCTTGAACATCAAAGGCCCAATTCTTGAGGAAAAAAAAGGCGGGGGGCGGGGGAGGGAACGTGCCATTTATGTTGGTTCCTGCATATCTTCTTCTAAACAGAGGAAGAGCTGCGAATTTTCTCTGAAAAGTATGTCTTGGCCAAGCAATGAGCTCGAGGTCGCATGAGCTCAGCTTCTGGGTTTTCCTCAAACTGTCTAAGGAAAGGCTGAAAAGAAGATCATGTTGCCGGACCACCGTGGCCCAGCCGAGGAAGGAGCATGCATTTTTAGAAAAAGCAGACAATGCGTGTACACACGCACGTCTAGGGATGGGTCCTTTACACAGCGTGTTCTGTGCAACAATTAAGAGCGGTACTCAAAAAAATGCAAAAGTAGTTGCCATAGTAACGAAGATACCGTAGCTTTTGAAGCTGGGGGGTGGGGGGTGGGGGGTGGGAGCGGGCAGGACTCACCAGGGATCCTACTTTCTGAAACACTGTCGCTGTTTACCTTAATATTTAGAGAGCAGGAGAAATCTGATCTGATTTTCATAACTTATCACTCGTAACTGAGATGTATTTTAGGCTAAAGACTTTCCTTCCCCTACTTCATCCTCCAGTTTCCTTCTTCAGACGCACTATGTTTGGTGCCATTAAGATACAACACGATGCCCCAGCGTGCCGAGCCTCAGGAGGTCTGCTCCGCCCTGGTGACTCCACCACCGCACGAATCACACGGCTACGCAAACGGCCTTGGAAAGAGATCAGATCTTCCCATTCTGACACGTACACACAACCTGTAAACCTTGTATTCTGAGTCGGCCCGAACATAAGGGTTGCAGGTAAAAATCATAGGTGATGAGGCATTTAAATAAGTAATAGTTTTTACACTTCTGGCTCCTACAAATAGCGTTACAGTGTTACTGCCATTAATGTACTAACATTTATATATTTAATGTATTGATAATTTACAGTCCAATTCTCTATACGTTTTTTATTAAAATATAATTTTCTCTATAAACCCAGGTGGTAGAGAGAATCCTATTTATTACTTCTCGGATGGTATAAAAATGCATTTAAAAATGCATTAACGCTGCCTGTAAAATGTGAATATACAATATTTTATGACAAAAAAAATACTTAAACATTCTCTTTGG
Organism: Puma concolor; assembly: GCF_028749965.1. NCBI lineage: Eukaryota > Metazoa > Chordata > Mammalia > Carnivora > Felidae > Puma > Puma concolor. Next base: position 85,816,861 of record NC_141677.1, on the reverse strand, counting down.
AAGCAACACATGTTAATCTAATGCCTACAGTGGGAATAAAAATTTTGAAAGCACATTTAAGTGAAAAGTCTGTTTTTCACTTTAAAATATAGACCTGATAGAAAATTCCTACTTTTCAAAGCCCATTTAAAATGGAAAGTTGAGGAAACAGACACTGTAATTTTCTTTTCTCCGTATGTAGAAATCTGACACTCTGCTGCTCCGAGGTAAAGAATACCCATACGTACCCCACACAAGGACACGGTCGGTGATCTTCTTAAACGCGTGAACATAACGAGGGTGAAACTTTCGCCAGTTTGCTGTTTAATTATTGTGCTAGATGTAACAGTTATATTTTAATGTATTTTCCCATAAAAGCTACACTTGTAACAATTTCAAGTATTATTTATTTGCAAAAGAGATCCCGTTAAATCCTACACAAAGTCTGAAAGTAGCTGACTTTCAAACCACCTTTTGGTTACCTTTTAAGCTTGGTTAAATTATACTGTGACCCCGGTGGCCTTCACTAAAGACATTCTCAAGTTCATTTTTTTTTTTTTTTTGCCTGATTTACGGAAACCTCAGGGAACACAGGCTCTGACCACCTCCCCATATTTAGGATGGAACTTTCACTGAACTAGGCTTCCCATGAGCCCATGGTAATTACGATTTATCAGAGGGCTCGCGGCACAGGAACACCACACGTGCTCTCGGGTCTGGCAGGCTGTGATTCTGGTCAGCCACTGCCAGCATCTCGGAAGCTGGTGTCCATGGACAGACTCAATTCTCCTCTGTGGGAGGGGGCACATACTACAACTCCTAGGGTAGGTCTAAGGGGACACTCTGGGTGATGTGACCATTAACCTCCTCCGCAGCAACCCCAGGACTGGATCTACATTAGACGTGCGGAGGACGAAGCTGGCATCCAGAACCTGAAGCAACCTCTTCCCTTTGTCGTCTTGCTTCTGTTGTTTAGGGGTCTCCCCCAGAATCTAGAACTTCACGCACCCAGACGCTTCAAAGAAGAACCACACTTTTGGGCCACAGGTAAGGGCACACCTCCCAAAGGCTCTGGTCAGCTCTGTCAACACTCTACCAGGGGGTGTCCTGGCAAAGTGACGCACCTGGGAACACTCTTGAGGGGCTCACTGTCATGTGACTTTGTAACCTGATGGCACAGATGCTGATGCGCAGCCAGCCTTGCTCACACCTTCCAAATTACAAAAAACGAACAGCACACTGGCTCTCGGTCCTCCTCACGTGGCCGCGGGCAGAGTTCGAGGTTAGGCAGACACATGGATACGTAACCTAGAACTTCTAGAAGTTGTTAAGTACAACAGCAAGAACAGCTCTTAAATATGCAATTCTAGGCCTCAAACAAAAATCGTTATTCAATTAGAAATGTCAACCTGATGGGGCGCCTGGGTGGCGCAGTCGGTTAAGCGTCCGACTTCAGCCAGGTCACGATCTCGCGGTCAGTTCGAGCCCCGTGAGTTCGAGCCCCGCGTCAGGCTCTGGGCTGATGGCTCAGAGCCTGGAGCCTGTTTCCGATTCTGTGTCTCCCTCTCTCTCTGCCCCTCCCCCGTTCATGCTCTGTCTCTCTCTGTCCCAAAAATAAATAAACGTTGAAAAAAAAAATTAAAAAAAAAAAAAAAAAAAGAAATGTCAACCTGAGCACAGAGTGAAGCTCTAAGAGTCTGATCCATTTCAACAAATTCCTTCAGAGCGAGCAGTAATTCTCAAAATCGGGGAAATGTATGTATATGATGCACACACTTATATGTGTGATGTGTACATACATACACACACACGCAAATGTGTGTGCGTGTATCTGTTATTTGCCCATATTTAAGATTTTTGACGTGTCTTTGGAGGGTGAGAAGTACAGAGATTGTAGGCATAACACAAACAAACAGTCTAGAGCGTCCTGGTACACACACTCCCAGATGAAGGGCAGGAGATAGGAGAGCAACTTACAAAGCTGTTTGTTTAAATGAATCATTGCTGACACTAAAAACTTCTCATCCAAGGTGTGGTCGCATAGTACAAAGAATAAACAAACACCAAGGACAATTACCAGGCAGGAAACAGCATAATACAATAGGAAATGATGAACTAAGACATAATCTGAACCTCAGGCTCTCTGGCCCGTGAAATTCACCAATATGCCAAAGCGTAGTTGATCCGTCAAGTTGAAGAGCTAAGGGTGAAGTATGCTGACTGCTTCCGAGCTGGCCTGGCTGGACCCCCGCAGACAGAGCCAGAAGCAAGCAGGACCACGGCCACGGCCTACAGAGCCAGCACCCCTCGGGCGCCCCCAGGGAGCACCTACCCTGCCAAGTGCCTCTCCTTTCTGCTCAGGCTGGGAGCCCCTGACCCAGAGAAACCCTCAGTGTGGATGCAGAATTCCGGTCATCTAACACCGATTCTGCTGTGGAGCTACAAATGATGTGGATATTCATATATGCAGACAGGGGCCAGGAGACGTGATGAGCCCATGCAGGGCACTGCTTCCTGTCCACAGGAAACATTCCCAGGAAAGCAAGGTGTCACAGCCAGACAGAAGGGGCAGTGGAGAAACCATGTGCTTTGAGAAAAATGGTGGCTTCTGGTGCTGTGGGGAGGGGTTCATGGGGACCGACTATCAGGCCCTGAAAGGGTAAATGTCCCCAAAGAGGAAGGCGGCTCGTTCACAACCTTGGTCACTTGCAGGGCTCACTCTACCTCTCATACACCATTTACTTTCAGGGTTCACGCCTACTTTTGTTCATAAACACCCCCACCCTTACCCTCTTCCTTGTGACTCCAAACCACACACGTGGGGGGGCTGCTCCTGATTCGAGACCTTGACCCGGGTGCCTGCCACCCCCTCCTCCCAGGCTACTGATCCGCACCTTTCCCAGTGCTGGCCTCAGAAGGCCTTGGGCCAGATTTCCACATCTGCTGCTCCCGAAAAGCAGCTCAGCAGCTCTAGGGTTGGAAGAAGTACATTTTCACCAGCTGTTTCTCTCCCACTTAATTTAAGTGCCGTGTTGTTAGCTTGTTCTAATCGATAAGTGGGCACTGGAAGGTTTACAAACCTCCTAGCCCTACTAGGTAACATCATAGCAAGGCCAGCAATTTTTATAATACGGGAGGACCGTGACTGCTACCAACCAGAAACTGTAAATGCCATCACCTATTTTAGTTATTATCTTCTCTTTAATTTGCTATTTTTTTTTTTTTTTTAAGTCCAGGGGAAAATACCAGTCCAAACTTCCTGAAAGCACAAAGCTGCCTCCTGCTGTGTACGTGTAGGAGAGGCTGAGACAAAACCCTCCCCTGCCGCACCCTCTGCAGACGGACCCGGGCTGTGTTCAGGACTCACAAGAGCAAAGTTGAAGGGCAGTAAAGCAGGCCCCGGGACACGGACGGGAAGGGGGCTCAGCGCCTTCTTTCCCGGGGAGACAGCCTGGCTGGGGAGGCCGGGTGTGCTGTGCATTTCGTGGACGTGAGTGACGGCAGGAGGGCAGAGGAGCCCTTGTGCCCCATGAAGGCTGCGGGGGTGGGTGGGGGGAGCGCTGGCACGATTAGCCCTTGCTTGGCTCTCAGAGGTGGATTTTTAATATTAAAGGACTGTCTCTGGTAAGGACTCGAGGTAATGATGCCATTCATTTCCTCATTGTCCAACTGCCTTCCAGGACCCACACACGGCCTCCACTGGAAGGCACACCGCACAGTGGGACTGTCTTCCAGGATATAGTGGGGAAATTAATTAATTCACCCTGGAAGGGCCTTTCCCGTGAGTCTCTGGCAGGGCTTTCAGAGGAGGCCCCTTGGAAAGAGGGTGTTCGACAGACATACACAAACACAAGAATCCTTTTCGAGGCTTTGTAAGAGAAGTTACAAAAAAACTACTCGCCGGCAGGTTTAAAAAATGCAGATTTTACTACTGTCATGCAACTGGATTTCATAGCTACGAGCTAATAGCTGTGACGAAGGAATTATTAAAGTGTTAAATATTTCATTTAAAAGGGAACATTGCAGTCACTTTGAAAAGAAAACTCAGAACTCATCTGTTGAAAACCATCATCTGTGAGACGACACTGGAAGCAGCAGCTGGGGTCCACCACCATCCGCACACCGCGGGGCTTGCACCGGACTCACACCGTGGGGCTCTCCCTGCAGAGTTCACACCCCACACAGCGCCACGCACGCTGCAGGGCTCACGCCATAGGGCTCACACCGCCACCCGCACCGCCAGGCTCAGACGGCAGGGCTCACGCTGCGGGGCTCACCATGGGGCGCACACTGCCTTGGACGGTGCAGCGCCCGGGCCACCACGCATACCACCGGGCTCGCAGCGTGGGGCTGCCTCATGTGGGGCCACGGTGCGAAGCTGGGCCATCCACGGAGGAAGCCCCCACCCCAGCCTGGCAGAAGCTGCCCAGCACCCTGCAGACTGCAACCGGCCCTGCTCAGAGCACCCCTACAGACAGGAGAGCTTAGAAGGGGAAAAAAGCGTGCACGCGCATTCTGAGTCTGAAAGGTGGTCGTAGTTGCCCCAAAGGCTGCTCTCCCTGAACTCTGTGAATCGCGCTTCCGGCAAAGTGCAGCTTTTATTTTCCCAGCTGCTTTGCCACTGACAGATAAGGATGTAAAGATGCATATTATACAAAGAAGTGACGTTATTTTTAGTAAATAAATACAAAGTTGGAGAACGTTAACAGGAAAGGACTTTAACATTTCATTATAAAAGAAACATTAAGATTTATTTCGAGAGTAATGGTTTCGTTAAATAACCATTTCTTGGAGAAAAATGAATTCGAAACCAAGCTGACCTTTGCAAGAACTTGATAAGGGAGCACCTGACCTCCTGAAAACGCTCCCCAAGACTGCTGGTCCTCAGAGTGGCTACCGCGAATGATCATGCTGATACTGTATTATTTTCTTTGTAATTAAAAAAAATTTTTTTAAATGTTTGTTTATTTTTGAGACAGAGAGAGACAGTGCATGAACGGGGGAGGGTCAGAGAGAGAGGGAGACATAGAATCTGAAACAGGCTCCGGGCTCTGAGCTGTCAGCACAGAGCCCGACGCGGGGCTCGAACTCATGAACCACGAGATCATGACCTGAGCCAAAGTCGGACGCTCAACCAATCAAGCCACCCAGGCGCCCCGAATGCTGATACTTTAATAAAGCAGATTAGCAAAGGGCAAAACGCCTCAAAACGCCAAAAACAACCCATTTTTTAAAAGAAAATGCTCTCTACTAAAAACACAATATCCCAAGAAAATGAATGCATCTTGGTCAATACTTGCTTTTCTTCTGACTCCCTCAACAGCACCCCGAACTTCACTCCAAGTAACTGCAGCCTTCCCTTCCCACAGAGAAACCCTATCTGTGGCGGCTCCAGAAAAAGGCAGCCACAGAGACTTCCAGACTTCTGGTCAGGATAGACAGCTTCATGGTTCCTTGGCCGAAACACCCAGACAATTGACTTGTTACTACTAATCAATCTTGGAGAATTTCCAAGAGAAGTGGAACTATGTGAAATTTCCACTATTTGTTAAGTTTTAACCCACAAAACTGGCAATTTTATATGCTTAACTGTGTGTGTGTGTGTGTGTGTGTGTGTGTGTGTGACCCGCCTTACAAAATGAGCCAATGGTGAATGGTGTGCTCATCTCACAGTGAGCCTGAAACGGTGAAGCAGTCTGGCCCGTGCAGGAGAGGGGCCCATGGGACGCAGCATAGGGGTCCCCAGTCCACAGGCCAGCACCCGAGGAAGAGCAGGTCAGGGGGCTGGAGCACAAGGGTGGCCACAGTCAGGATTACGTTTTTAAAACACACTGAAATAGGCAGGCCTGGCCTAAATCTCAGAGGCAAGACCATGATGGAAAAATGATATGCCAAGCCATGTCAAATGTGTTCAAAAATTAAGACGCACAGAAAATAGAATCTGTTAAAAAAAAAAAAAAAGCATTTATTCCATATTGAAATGTACCCATGCCTCCCAGTTTGCAAAGGTTTCTTTCTTTATGTTAAAGCACAGCTTCCAGAGCCTCAGAGGATTTTCCTTGCACGGGACCCGCCCGCTCGCCATGATTTCAGCGTTGCCACAAGATCCAAAGTAGAAACAGAGCAAAGCCAACTACCACTGGCTAGAAAGGGGTGTTACCACATCTGGGGGTTAGTGCCAATTAACTCCGTGTTAGCAATTGTATTATAACCATCCACCACCTCCCCTCTTAAACCGTAAAATCCCCACACCTGGTCCCTGCCTGGGAGTGAGCGATTGAGCTAAATTAGAAAAACCTGGCTTGCACATGCCGAGGCGTGGGAAATCCCGGCCCGCAGCAACCACTAACTGTCAGGAGGCGGGGCTGGCCCAGGGGACCCTGTCTCCCCGAAAGCTGGCTAGGAGGATCTCGCCCCAGTTGGAAGTGCCCGCCAGCACTGTGGGGCTCGCCCGACGGAGAAGGCTTCCAGGTTGGCTTCGATGGCCTTCATCCTTACCCCAGCGGCTGCTTCCAGCTCGTCCTGGTCACTGACCGTGACCGGTTAGCTGAGCAGAGGCCGTGGGCGTTGGGGCCCAAGGCCAGGGAGGCAGGATAAGTGTGGCCAGTCCCAACCCTCTTCAAACACTGAGGACAGGACCTCAGGATTTAATAAGCTCACTCCCCAACGCCCCTTTGATTATATAGAGACTTCCTGTCTTGGCTTTATAATTTTTCCGTCCTAAAACTTTCAAAACCTTAAATTTCAGCTCACTATTCATTAGACTTAAGGGCAGGGAAGCCAGTCGGGCAACTCTTCCTTCCCCCAGCGACACAGCAGTACTCCCCGAGTGCTGATGTGGACACACAAGCTCAGAGCACCAGGATCCCCAAGCCCCTACTTCAGAACCCAACCACACCTGAGTTCCTCAGCCCGCGCAGCACACAGAGGTCACACGTGCGTCCTGCGGCATCCATGCACCATCCATGCACCCAGTTGGCTCAAGCTACCGGGGAGCAGCTGAGGCTCCCCTGCGCCCTGAGGGCCCATCCAGGATGCAGACCAGGGAGGGTTTCTGGATGTGTGCACAGTGACAGGCAAAGGCCTGCTGTAGCTCCCACACCCATGCTGGAGACCGTTCCGGAGGACACAGGGGGTGAAGAAGGGGCCCTGTTCATTACGGCTGCACCATTTCAGTTCATTATGTGCAACAAAGCTCAAGGTGTTCTCTGCTCACTTGTCTGACCTTGTTAGTCAACTCAGGTGTTAGCTCAACTTCACAGGGGCTTCTCTATCCACTGCCCCTAGAAATTCTACTCCATTTTCAAGTTCCTTTTTGCTGAAAATCATGGCAGCTATTAGAATACCGTTAAGCTCATTTAATCCATTTCGAAATTCAAGATTGCTTTAAATGCACCTTATCCAAAATCTCAGGGTAATTTTGTCCCCTGAGCATATGTGTCTACACATCTATACAGAGATGTATATACATATACACGTGCTTTATTAAAACGAATATAAAAAAAATCACTACGTAAAATAAGCCCCCGGCACATGTCTAGAATAATTTTAGTTGCCGTAATTAAGGTCCCAACAACAATTTAAAAGGAAATTTCTGGGAAAATGTTTTTGGTGACCATAGACCATGTGCCTTTGGCATATAACATTTAGGCAATACGTTCTCAATTCATCCTTTAAGAACACTATATCAAACTAGGGTAAGTTTGAGAAATTAAACTGAAAACTTATTCAAGAAGACACAATGCGGCTACCCACTCTGATGTAAATGTCACCAACCGAGTTTATGGAAGTGGCTAATTGTCCATGTACAAGCCTCATTTTCTGTGCTGTTGGCAAGCAGATAGTTTAAGTTAACAATAAGCTTATTGAAAAATTCACTGCTATTCAGATGTGTTCCCATTTAAACCCTTCAGCCAACAAGAGTTAAGAGTCGATCTGCATGCATCATTTTTATTGCCTTTGCCAAGAATTATGTGACCATGTGCCAAAACTAACACAAGCATTTGGAATGGGTGGAGATCGTGAACTCTTGTCCTTACAGCGTGGCCACATGCTGTCTCTGTTTAGATGATGTAAAAATACCAAGTCAGTATAGTCGATAAAATGAGCTGTGATGTAAGTGATAGTTAATAAGTCAAGCTCCCTGAACGAAACCCTAGGAGGCGGCGGAGTTACTGACCTCGCTGGAAAACGGGATGGTGAATCGCAGGCAAGGGGAGGTCTTTGAGGGCCGCCGGCTCATGGAAATAGGCATCCAGCCAGGCCACGCACTGCTTCAGGGGCGCCATCATTTCCCCTGGACAGCCGAGCAGCTCAGGAAGAGGGGGGGCCTCCATGGCTCTGCAAAAGCGGTAACAGGAGCTTAATAAGCCTCTAGGCCCTGCGTCCACACATGTGAAAAGCAAACAAACGTCTACTCTACCCACATGGGTAAAAGTCTACTGCTGCACAGCAATGGGAAAGGGCGCCGGAGGAGGGCGTGGGACGTCCGCCAGCCACGTTTCCCCCTTCAGCTTTAAGACACACAGCGCATCCTAGAAAACAAGAGGGGATGCTGGGAAGGAACAGCCTAGTATACGGGCTCTTCCGCCTGGGGCCCTGAGCGTCTGCAGCCATGGTGAAGCAGGACAAGACAGAGCACGGATGACCGGCACAAAAGCTGCTCTGGTGGGTGCATGCACTGCCCCTTCGTGAGACTAACAGGTGCATGTACGCATCTCCCGGTCACCTAGCAGATCACCACGTGTTATCAACAAGATTTTCCACAAATACTGTTGAAGTAATTAAACTGCATTTTGATCACCCCGCCCCTCCCACTGAATTTCAACAATAGCACGTTCATGATTTTCTATCACTTGGTGCTGCATTCTGGGGGATTTCCTCCAAGTCTGCTTTCAGTCTGCTGATGCTTATGCTTCAAAGTGTCTAATCTGTGTGGAGGTCGTTCTGTGAGGCTAACTCCCCTTACACTGCTCTTCTGGCTTACTTTTTTTTCCTCCAAATCCCACTCTTCATTCATTATGGTCACTTCTTCCTTTTATCTCAAGCTTAAACCAACGTTGTTTAGGCTCTCTTCAGTTTGCTCCTTGCCCTCGGGGTCTGATTCTTCTGTCTGCGGCACCTCCCAAAGCCGACTCCCCTTCAGCAGGTGCTGACTCTCTGGGATATGCTCTGTTGGAACGAGGAAATGTCCCCTCAGAGAGGCTTTACTTGGGTGCTTCTGAGCCCTAGAGTTTCATGATGGGTCCAATTTTAGTTTCCTAGGACCCCAAACCCACAAAAGCGCCAGCCCCAAGTCTGATTTCTTCTGATGACCTCCTTCCTCACCTTCGAAGGCTCAGCACAGGTGGCAGGCTTCCTAGCAGCTTGCTGGGCCTGGTCGGCAGAGGGCATCTAGAATTCTCAGATACTAAAGCTCTGGGGGTGGCGTACGTCCAAGCAGTACATTTCCTGACCCCTCGCGTCTCCCTCCCTGCGTGTTGCGGGGGGGGGGGGTGCGTGTGTGTCAATCTCTGGGCTGCCTTTCTCACCTCGCACCCACCGCCCTTATGAGGGTCTGAACGGAGAGGCCGCCACCCACTCGGCCGCGTGGCCCAGCACAGGGACGACAGCGTGGCTGCGGCACCCGGGAGCGTGGGCCGGACCTGTGTGAGGACAGCAGCACCCACAGGGCACCGCAGATCCAGAAGCCCGTGTAACCTCACCCTCCAAGCTGTAGGCAGCAGCCAAAGACCTTGAAGTGCGTCTTACAAACGCTCCTGCCCTGCAGTCCGAGTCTCTCAGGCACGGCATTCTGCGGAAATAAGGGTCTCCACCGAGGTCCTGGGATCTTTCCAGAGATAAGCTTCCCTGGATGGGATGCGCAGAATGCCCTTTATACTGTTTTTCCACAAGAGAACAGTGGATCAGGGAGGGCTTTCTAAGCACTCACATACGGGCAGTGTTGGGGAAGGAACCGGACAGCAAATAGAACTGAGCCTGCCCAAACGGCCAGGCAGAGAGGGCTGGCCACGGCCCGGCCATCCTGCCGACTCACGACTGGACGCAACAGGCCCAGGCCTCCTCGCCAGCTCGCTGTGGGCCGGAACTCATGTGGACGGACCTCTGGTCGGCCTGGACCCCAACTCCGCAGAGGGGCCCCATGGGACCTGCTCCCTCCACAGGCACGTTGAGGCCAGAGGAGCGGGGGCAGGGCCTCTCGAGACATCCCTGGGGGGAGAAACCCATCTCCTCACTGCCCTGACTCCTTTCTCCGTTAGGACCTCCGGTCAGGGAAGGAGTGGACCTTCCTGCGCTTGTGCTTGGCTTAAACGTTATTCCAGTCCCTCTGTTCTCCCACTGTTCCTTCCTTGCTGATAAACTGATGATACTGGAAAGTAAAGATGGGCAAGAGTGTCTCGTGCTGTTCCATCCTGCTCCCGGGGTGGGGGGGGACAGGAGACAGGTCCACCGAGGATGAGCCAGGCCTCCCTCCCGACACAGCTGGCACCGTCCAGGGGGCAGCTTTGTGGCTAAGGCCGTGAGCAGGAGGCCATCTGCATGTGACACCTGGTCACACAGGGGGTGAGCAGGGCTGAGGTGCCCACGTCCCCACCCTCAGCCCGTGGGTGGCTTCAGTCCAGAGGAAGCAGGAGAGGGGCCGGGGCTGCATCAAGAGGCCACAGTGCCCCACACGCACCCAGTATCTCCATGGCCAGACTGGGGCCAGCCGAGGCCAGCCCCTCACAGGCCACAGATGCTCTCAGGGCTTGTGGGGTGTGCTCGGCCATCACACACGTGGCAAATGGGGTTCTCTGGGTCAGGGGGCCTACATCACAAAAGACGGGGGTCCTCTGCACCCAGTAGCGACCTGCTTTGCTCCAAGAGTTACAACTCCATCCTCGGAGGCCCTGGAGCGAAACGGGGGTGCCTGGCCATCAGGGGAAGGGGCCAGGCTGGTTGCCGCTCCCTCCACATTGCTAAGGGACTAGATTGGTAGCTGTGTTCCTGCTAGCATTTCCCACTCCTAAAAGGATATTTGAAGAATTTTTATAGTAGTAAAATTCATCTTAAATTGATTTTTTATGCTTGTGCTAAAGATCTCAACCTCTGATTTACTCTGTAGTTCTCCTTTTTAACTCTTTCTCTATTGGCATTAGGTAACTATTCATGGGTGAAATGTAATTAAACAGCTTTGATTCTGAAGCAAGGATTTATGATACTACATTTAAAATGAATGGCATTAAACACACACATAAAACCAGATTTTTAAAGCCATGACACAAATTTCCATTTCTACAATAAAACGAAATTTATTCTCTGCCCTGCCCTCCCCTCCAGCCTCGCTTCGCTTGCCCCTGCGCGAGCCGCGGTGTGACGGCAGCACTTATTAGGGAGGAGTCTCTCCAGGCTTCCCTATCGACCAGCCCTGAAGCCCCACTGATTACGGGCAAGCACCGGCGCATGGGAGCCCAGACCGAGGGCCGGGAAGCCAGCGCTGCAGCACAGACAGGGCCCTGTCCTGCTGTTGGCTGGGAGAGGGCAGAAAGGGGACACGTCACAGTCACTCTTTATTCACAGTCACGTATTATCAGTAAGAGTCACCCAGAGGCAAATGCAGGACACTGGAGCCCTTCTCCTTCTCTCCTGTTTTGTTGTTGTTGTTGTTTGTTTGTTTGTTTGTTTGTTTGTTTTAAACCTGGCACGAGAGGGCTGGCTAGCGGCTGACAAATGAATTTGGCTTTGTTGAGTCACACGCAGGACAGTGGACAGCACCGGGCACACCATGCCACAGGCAAACATAAAACCACATGTCGTTTGGCTTAAGGGTCTCTTCCAGAAAGAGGCAACTGCTGGCGATCCCAGGACAACAGCGTGTGGCCTTCTGGGGAAGCTCCTGGAACCCCAGTGAGAGAGAAAGCCCCATGCGAAGTTCTCCCGGACTCCTGCCCCGTTTGAAGAGGCAGCCCCGACCCCTTCCCTTCTGGGGCTTGGAGGAAGGACGTTCTGGCGTTAAACTATTTCAGATCTCGGGTCTGTCCTTCAACCCGAATCAGGACGCGGAAAAAGTGTGAGGCGCTCCAGGATGAACTTCTGAAGTGTCTTTAAGGAAGCAGAGGCAGTGAGGCCTTTACCGCCACGTATTAAGGGAGGGCCCGTCACTTAACAGCATTCCACACAGGAGCCTACGTGGTCTTCAAGGGAGGACTGCCCTTCCTACGCAAAACGAAGCTCGCGTTTCCAGACACGGATTTCAATTAGAAAGCGAGGGGATAGAGGCAGCATCCCACCAGAGGCAGGGGGGACACAAGGGGAGTGGACCAAGTTTACGTGAAATGGCCCCAGTGGACGGGGTTCCTAGCCGTCCATCTGCCACACGGGAAGCCCGAGTTGGCGCTTCCCATCCGCTGTGGCCCCCTCAGCCGGGTCACGCACCCTGGGCTGAGGGGGGGGGGGGTGCAGCAGCCGCGGAGCCCGGAACCCACCGCCTGCAGTGGGCGAAGCGCGCCAGGCCGGCCTGGGTGCTAGACAGCCGCGCTCAAGGTCTGAGGCTGCGTCAAGTACTGGCACGACACGAGGAAACCTGACAGAGCCGTCCTGACAGCTCGGCTCCCGCTGTCTCCCCCGTTACCAATTCGCTCAATACTTTAAAACTCAACCAGCCTGGCAGGAGATTTGGGTATTCAGGTCTGGGGGAGCCTCAAGACTCTGCCGGTAGTAAAGAATCACTAAATCTCCGTTTCTGAATGAATCCTACTTCCCGAAGACATCAAAATGTCATGTACTTGGCTTAAATCCCATTTGATGTAAGAAAACAGGCCAAAAGTTCTAAGCTACTCGCATCTGATTAGCGGCATTAGCTACACCCAGGGGGCGGACTGCTGGGCGTTCGGAAACCTCTCTTTTTGACCCCAGTGCTTTTCCAACATCTCTGTCTTCACAGGATGAAACGGAGTCTTACAGTTTGGGAACATTAACTGGTGACGTTGGAGGCTCACCCAAGAAAAGAGCTCTGACCTTAGAGCCCTGAAGACACGTAGCCCTTGGAGTTCATGTGGAATTCGGCAGGAGTTGACCCAGGTTGTGTCCGTTGGCAAGGCTGAGAGATAAGTCTCTGTGGAGGCACACAGATGCCGGGTACAACTTGTTGTGGGAGGAGGAGTCCAGGGCCTTGGCCACGTATGGCATTTTAGACACCCTTACGATGAGAAACATTTCCCAAGCCGAGCCAGATAAGCAAATCTCCCCTTGTCTGGCTTCCAGGACACAGTGCGGACTCCAGAGTAGAGCGCCAGACCCCATAGTCCCAGGAAGGCGTGCGTTTTCAGCAAAACTTTAAATCTGCAATAGAGGGGACTTTAAACCACGCTGCTAAATATCACTGGAAAATGTACTATGAGGTCTAAATTAACAGATCTCTAGCAGACTCTCTTGTGCTTGTGTCTGATGCATTTGCCCCGCATCCAATCATACCTTCCTGTTAAAGCTCTGATGCTTTGCTTCTAGTGGTAGGATTGAAGACGGGACATAAATTGTGCCACCTACCATCAAAACAGATTTTTGCAAAACCGAGGCTGAATAAAGATTTTAAACTCTGTACTCCAAGTGAATTTCACGTCTTGATTCCGTTCAAGCAATTATCGAGGATCCATTAGGCACGATGGCTTATTGACAGGAATACGAACGCAGTGTTTGTAGCCCAAGCAGGCGGAGAAGGAAGAACGCGGAGGTAGAACACGGAGTTGGTGTCAGCAGCTTTCTTTCCACTCTACCTTTTGGACAACCCCATGTTTCCCTGATGCCCCCAAGGAGCCCTTCCCTCCCCGATGCCCTCCAATGAATGGACAATGCAAGCGATGGCCCCGTGACATGGCCTGGTGGCCAGCAGCTGTTGGGAAACACCACCACAAGGGTGTGTACGGTGGTAGTCTGCGCGACTATTTCAACTTCTAAACTAGGAAGAAAAGAGGAAGGGGGGAATCAGAGTGCTGATGCTGGTACTCAGAAACACTGGTCTCAAACAGCAGGACGGAGTCAAAGACAAAGGACAGAGGCCCACCGACGGGCTCACCCAGCGTCGCGGCTCCTGGCGGGCACTGTGTGTGCCCGGCACCCGTCTGACGGTCCGGATGCCAGCTCCTGGATTTCTCCTGCTGCCCTAACAGCACTATGTAGTCAAGGGACAAAGAGAAGAGTGAATACAGACGTGCAGTATCAGCAACATACTGACGTTTACATAACAAACGGGAGACACGTTTACACATTTGTTCATTTTAACAGGGATAAGGGCTGCTACTGCTCATAACACATGGGCTTAAGGACTGACTCTCACGTACTAGGTTTTACTTTCTGTTTTCACAGATCATTCCCTATGAGACGAAGAGACGTGCTACCATACAACAGAGGGAAACCGGTGGCGAAGGGAGCCCGCTCCGAGTCCAGACGGAAGTGAAGAGGACGGCTTCGTGGGGAAGGCGGTATTTCCACCGTCTCTGCAGGAGGGGCTGGCTGGCGCACTGACAGGTGCTCTGCAAACCCTTGCTGAGCTTTTACTGTGTGGTTCGTAACAAAGATGGACATAAATCCTGCTCCTTGCCTTTATGCCTTCCACCCCACGATCGCACACCCCCCAAAATGAATTCTACATTTACGATCCTATCAGAGGCCACCAATGGTTCACGTCCCAAGGTCAACAATAGAAGGAGGAAGAGGCAGTAAAACTTAACGGGGCCCCAATTTACTCACTTTCTGGGTGGTCACAGGTATGTTGCTTAAACTGGATATCAGTTTTTAATGGGCATCCTAAGCCCTCAAAATCTGGGGTTCGAATTCATGTCAGAACCTAAACACGACCACAGAGGAATTTACGGTGGTATCTGAAAACACTCTCCCCAACCAGAAAATTCTATGTAAATTTTCAACTCCTCCTCGTACAGGGTATGTGTCATAAGAACTACATACTTTTTTTCCCCTTTTGTAAATGATTCTCAAATGCATAAGCAATAAAACATTTTTAAAACACAATTTAAAGAGTACACTTGGCAGACTAGAATGTCTTAAAAAAGCCTATTTACTTTCTCCCCTAAACGTTCAAATTGTTAAAAGGAAAACTGTATTTTATCAACACTTTAACATACCATTAAAATCTCTCCTATTTGACAGATGAAGATAAAAACACCCCAAAACTACGGATGAATTATCAGGTCCCTAATGATTCCAAAACAATTACAGGATGCAGAGCAATCTAGTTAAATTTTATTCAAAAGCTTACTACACTTGTGTTTTCTTTTATTTTTCTATCAAGAAACCCATGAGGCTTAAGCACAATTCATTATGTATGAGACCCCACTTGCGGTGCTTGACTGTTGATTAATAGCAAAGTTTGCTGTATGTACATTTGCAACATTAGATGCATACAATATGCTAACTTATTCTTTCACTGAAACTAATTATTTACAAAAATGACTACTTGAGACTACAATTTATTAAATGCATGCATCCAGTCTCAATTTGGCCCCAAAAGACAGCCTGGAATGAAGATCTTTTACTTGATGTGACAACTTCTGGAAACGCTGTTATTAATATTGTAAATGTGGCAAATAAAGAGTTCAAATAGCCTTATGTCTATGTTGCATTTGCTTTTTGCCACTGAAGCAGGGAACAAAGTGCTTTCCAACATTTCACACACCAGAGGTAGACTCCTCTTTCCCAGCTTAATTTAGCTTCCTATAAATAAAATGTTTATACAGTAGCAATGAAATAGTTTAAAAAAGGAACAGCTAACACAAAAGAGGAATAAAGAGTTCTCATCAAATTGTTAGGTAGGTAGATTACAATTGTCAAGAATAAATTTAGTACGTTTGTTGAAAAATACCCATAAAAATACACAATTTTTAAAGAGTCATTTCCACCGGTCTCATCAAATTATTGGTACTCCCTTATGGGCACTTTTTTCCCCCCCACAGGATCTTTAGGGTTAGGTAACTTTGCATTATTCAGTAATTCTCTACACTCCCGGTAAAGAAGGGACAAATAATGAATTGGTCCACAGACGAAAATTATAGAAGCCTCACATTCACATGGAGATTTCATAATGGGGCATCTGGTCAACCGCAAGCATCCGCCAGGCTGACTTTATAATGCACGTGGCCCAGGGCAGCAGCCACCTGTTCTGAGTGTCCTCCACAGTCTGGTCTCTCTCTGCTGAGCCAACCCGCACACTCTCTACAGGTGCCCCTTCCAGTGCCCTCAAAGACTCTGTGTGGCCTTGCTCCGCTCTGCTGAGGGTGTGTGCCACTGCAGGCTCAGGAGACACAGAGAGGAATCAGACTCCTTCCTTCACATGCCAAGATAAGGAAAATCGATGTCTGTGCCCAAACGACAGAATGATAGTGCAGAAGGTCATTACATGTATTGCTCTGTGCCATTTAAGTTTTGCAAGGACACCTAAGGAAAAAGACATAGGTTTCAAACAAGGGCTTGCTCTGGGATATAAGATTTTAGGGACACAGAACTGAACCATCAGTGAGAGGGCCTTTGCTCCCTAAAACACACAACTGTGAAGAGAGAAAAGAAAGTAGCATGAGAACTGGAAACTCTCAGGGCCATAGTTAAGATGGGCAAAGATGACTGACTGTCAGGCTTGCTTGCTTTCAATGTTTATTTATTTTTTTGAGAGACAGAGACAGAGCACGAGTAGGGAAGGAGCAGAGAGAGAGGGAGACGCAGAATCTGAAGCAGGCTCCAGGCTCCGAGCTGTCAGCACAGAGCCTGACGCGGGGCTCGAACTCACAAATCATGAGATCATGACCTGAGCCAAAGTTGGCGCTTAACCGACTGAGCCACCCAGGCGCCCCAAGATGACTGGCTTTCTACCATGCAATCTAATACCCCACTCTCTCAGTAACACATTCAAGGTCAGCCAGAGTCAAGGCAACTGAATACAGAAGTCCCAGTTGAGAGAATGTCTCACTGTCAGACCTCCATTACATGATACGACATTTTGGAAATGAGGGGTCCACTGAATAAAGGTGAGGACCAACTATAGGGAAACAAGACAAGGAAAACACTTGCATAAAATTTCATAGCTGCTATTTACTGAGTGCCTACCACGTGTGAGGTATTTAATTAAAAAAAAAAAAACTATTCCATATTTATTCCTCCCAATAACCCCTGAGGGAGATATTATCTCTATGTTCCAGAAGATGAAACTGAGTCCAGAAGTCTTGTGATAATAACTTAATCAATGCATGAGGGATGCAACCGGAACTTGAATTAAAGTCTGATTCCAAAGACCTTAACCTCTGGACCACCTCCTTGAAGTCACAGTATTCCAGATCATCTCTGAAATGGAAATGAGTAGTCACCCCTTATAAGGAAAAGTCCTTATGTTCACATGCTCTATTCTTGATAGCATACATCCTATATAGCATTTGGATTTATTCTTTTATGTTTAGGTAACTTATTATAAAGTTCTTCCTAATCTGTAAGACTACAACCTTGGCCCACTGCCCTATCAATTCGAGGACAATGGGAATCTAAGTGTTAAATCTAGTTCTGTTATGTACTAGACACTTCCAGGAAGACGGACGGAGTGTCCACACTGTAGGGTCTTGGGTCTTTGGGAGCAGCCCGCTGGGCATCACTGGTCTACACCCTCAAAGGAAGTCCACGTTTACATTTAAATGCCTCGATGACCATTCCACACAACATTCCTTTATACAGATAAGCAGCCTAGGCCTTAGAATGTCCCAGGCTCACCATCTTCCCTACACTCAACCCTCTGGAAGCAAGGACCAAGGTGATAAAAGCCACGTTATGGTTCTTACGTGGCTTGGCAAACCAGCAGGGCAGGCTGGTTTGCAATGGGCAGATGTCAGTCTAGGCTGCATGAAGAAGTCAGATGGGTGGGCTCCCCACAAAGGCTGCTCGAGGTCTTTGGCTGAAGAGCCACGCGTTGTCGTGGAGCTGATCCCAACTCTGCCTCCCAGCCCTGGGGTCCAATCTGGCACAGTGCTGGTGCTCAGGATCTGCCTGCTGAACGAGTGGGTGGACAAGATGCAACGGTGAGAACACGGCCACCACGGCACACACGCTGTGAAACACCTGCAGTTCATGTTTTGTTTTTCCAATGAATAATTTGCCGAAAACATTCCCCGGGGGCGGGGGGGAGGGAAGAAAATCCCACAAAGATTTTCTAAACAGCGAGAGCTACATTTCTCTGCCTTTTCAGGTTTTGTAGCAGAATGCTGAGTAACAAAGTTTGTTAAAGCCCAGGGACTGGGCATCACTTCCAATTCTGCTTACTTTGATAGGACTCCACAGTCAAAACCTGGAAGTGTTTCAGATTTGAAGACACAAAACTAAGTGGGTTTTCTTCACGGCATTCCCCACTCCTGCTATAAGGCAATCAACTGTATAACGAGATGAAACACAAGAAAAATGAAATTCAACAGCAAATACTTCATTCCTTGACTACTGATAGGTGTTGAATTCCAGCAACTGCACACATGCGAGGAAGGCCACCTGTGCTGCCCCTCCTTTCTCCGTGAGGTTTTTCAGTCTCCCAAGAGCAGCTCATCAGGTCACCATAGAAAGAGGGAAGAGGGTCCTCATGGGGAGAACTCTGTGGCCCCCTCCGGCCCCCCACCCATGACATGCAGGGGACACCAGCAGACCCCCCGCAGTCACTGCCTTCTGATCAATTCTGGGGGAATACAGGCATAAGAAGGAAACCCACTTCCGGGAAGCAGAAACATGAGTGCCCCTGCCACGGTGACTGGGAATTCTGGAAGGTCTGGTGAGCAGTGGGGCGGAGCATCCCAGAGACAAAGCATGTGGCGGGGAAGGCGGCACGTGCCTGAGCCTAGAAAGCCACTGCCCCTTCTCCAGGTTCTCACCCCTTAGGTACTAACAGGACTAAAACATACCCACCCCTAATATGGTTGACAAAATTGATCTCCATACAGCATCTAGACGACTTTGTTGTGATGCAATTCAGAAAAAAAAAAAAAAATCGCATCTTAGCAAGGGAAGGTGTCTTAATTTAAATACTAAAATAATAACTCAATGTTCTGAAGACACCACCTCTTTTCTCTCCAAAAGGCATGTGTTATAGGAAGACTGACCTCCACAGCGTTTAGTCCCATTAACTTGTGTACTGGGCTCATTAATAAATAATCCTGCCACTAAATTACCTGTCTTGTAAATTGGTCTGTACAGTTCTAAATAATAGATAGTTCCCTATTTTCAAACACAATGGAGTTTTTAAAGAAAAGTGTTGCTTATGATGGAAGACAGCACTGCAGTTTCCTCTGGCAACAACTTTCTGTAGCTCACTTTCTCAGAAAGCCTTCGCTTCTCCTATTTATTGTTGCAGCTGGAACACGTTAGCTGGTGAGCAGAGCTGAAAACCCTGCGTTTAATATCAGACAAGTATATTGACTATACATTAGTGGCCAAAAAAATCTTAAGCAACTATTAAATGGACAGTTAATGTAATTGTATTTTAAAACACTGAGGTCATATTTAATTTTGAATTGAAACTCTTAAAATGCGCTTTCTGGCAAGGATATAGGGTAATAAAACAATGTTAACTACAGGAAAAAAAAAACCTAAAACTCACATTATTAAAATAAATCTTTTTTCCAGAGTACTAATATTTGCAAGAAGTAGATTGCAAGCAGCAGAAAACATTTGTACTTCTTCAACAAGTATTGTCACTGGCACCAGAAATCAAGATTTTCAATTTGAAGGATGATTCACTCTGAGCAGCAAAGAGCAGATGCCATTTCCCGCCCCCCTCGTTCTGCGAGCTGGCTGCTACCCCAGCATCTTCTGCTTTCCTTCCAGGGCGCTCCAACTTAGCAACACCCGAGGTCTCCCAATCAGAAGTCCGCCAATGAAGTACCCACTTATGTTCAAGAGCAGGAAGTAAAAGCAAACGGGCTTAGGGGGTGTCTAACAGGATGAACGGAGGCAGGGTGAGAGGAGAAAGAAAGGGGCAGAAAGCATTTTAGCTGCAAAGCCAGCCAATTAAAATTCCCTTTAGGAAGCACCACTTTCTACTCAAAGAAGGCTGGAAAGTCCAATTTTATATGCCTTTTTCCTCCTCTTAAAAAAATCAATACAGCCCTCTGGGAGGCTGTCACACTTGCAGGCAGGCGGGTCTGTGGACCGTAAGCTCCACGCCTGGACCCGGTTCACAGCCCTCCCAGGGGAAGAGAGAAGGGGGCGTCACAGGGTTTTCCAGCAAAAACAAAGCAGCATTTATTTACAGGTGTTCTGACTGCCAGGATGAGAGAAGGGGCCCTGCAAATAAAGCCTCTGGAGCCGGGGTGGCACTTCAGAGCACTAAGCCTTGATGTGACCCCTGAACGCCTCCACCCTGAGCTTGAGAAGAGCAGAGGGGGACAAAGAGACAAGACCCTGCTGAGACCATTTCTGGTGGGAGCTTGAGGGGAGCGCCTGTTTCCTCTCTGCTGCCCCATGTAGTGTCACCCAATCCCCAAGGTTAGACAATGGGCCTCCAGGCTGCATCATTGTGCCAACCACAAATACAACAGAATTGTTAATGTTCTGGTCTCTCTCCTGTTCTCTGGTCCCAAATTGCTAGCTCCCTCCCAGAACTAAGCCTTGCTCAGTACAGGCGTCCTTCTCTGCATCCACAACAGCATGCCTGCGGAGGCTTGGAGGCCTCTCAAGTTGGCTCCATTCTGAATTTAAGTCCTCCGCTTTAGCTGGAGTCTCAGGCCTGAATAATTAGGGGATCCTTTTCTTGTCTAAGGATTCTCAAATACTCAAGAGTTTGAAACAAACAGTAACTTGAAAAAGTAAAGTCTTGTTTGTGGAAACATCTCCCCCTGGGGAATTAATTCTACAGAAGAGGCATTTAACCTTCATATATAGTGGAATGTTTATTCTTAAAGATTCTAATTGCAATGTAAACATAAATTCTGAAATCTCACAGAACTCATAGGTGCTTGGAAAGTCAGACTCCTCTTGAGGAGCCCAGGTTAAGACTGCGTGTTCATTAAGTGACCATCAACTTAACATAAATTGCTATATACTTAGGATGTTATATATGAACCTCATGCTAACAGCAAATCCCAAACCTATAACAGATGCACAAAAAATAGAAAGAAAGCCAAACATGACAGAGAATCATCAATCACAAAAAAAGAGATCAAGAGAAGAAAGCAAGAGAGAAGAACAACAAAATCAACCAGAAAACAATTAACAAAATGGCAATAAGTACATACCTATTGGTCATTACTTTAAATGTAAATGGCCTAAATGCTCTAATTAAAAGACACAGGGGTTGGGAGAGGTGGATTGAAAAATAAGACCCATGTATATGCTGTCTATGAGAGACTAAGCTTGGCCCTAAAGATACATACAGACTGAAAGTGAGGAGATGGAAAAACATTTATCATGCACATGGGAGTGAAAAAAAGCCAGGGTAGCAATACTTGTATCAGACAAAATAGACTTTAAAACAAAGATCGTAACAAGACACCAAGAAGGGTATTACATAATGATAAAGGGATCAAACAAGGAGATCTAACAATTTTAAATATCTATGCACCCAACATTGGAACACCTAAATACATAAAGCCAATAATAACTGACAGAGGAAGAAATGGATGGTAACACAATAATAGAAGGAAGGGGACTTTAACACTCCATTTACATCAATGGCTAGATCATCAAACAGGATCAATAAAGAAACAGTGTCTTTATTTTTTTTTCTTCTGATGTTTATTTATTCTTGACAGAGAGAGAGAGAGGAGTGCATGAGAGCGTGCAAGCAGGGGAGGGGCAGAGAGAGAGGGAGACAGAATCTGAAGCAGCTCCAGACTCTGAGTAGTCAGCACAGGGCCTGATGCGGGGCTCGAACTTGTGAACTGTGAGATCATGACCTGAGCCGAAGTCAGATACTTCACTGACTGAGCCATCCAGGTGCCCCAAGAAACAGTGTCTTTTTAAATGACACATTAGACCAGATGCTCAGAAATATACAGAATGTTCCAACTACATTCAAGTACACATGAAACATTCTCCTCATTTCAAGTACACACAAAAACATTCTCCAGAATAGAACGTATGCTAGGTCACAAAGCACGCCTCAATAAATTCAAGAAGATGGAAATCATACCATGCATGCATCTTTTGTAGCCACAATGGTATGCAACTACAAATCAATCACATACAGACAAAAACAACAACTGGAAAAACACAAACATGCGGAGGCCAAACAATGTGCTACCAAACAACTGATAGGTCAATAATGAAATCAGATAAAAAACACATGGAGACAAATGAAAATGAAAATACAACAGTACATAATCTTTGGGACACAGGAAAAGCAGGTCCAGGAGGGAAATAGATAATGATACAAGTCTACCTCCAGAAACAAGAAAAAGCTCAAACAACCTAAACCTACAACTAAAGTAACTAAAAAAGGACAAAGCCCAAGGTGAGCAGAAGGAAGGAAACAATGAAGAGCAGAGCAGAAATAAATGACACAGAGACACAAAACAATAGAAGAAAATCAAGAAATGGTTCTTTGAAAAGATAAACAAAATTGATAAACCCTTAGACTCATCAAAAAAAGAAAAGAGAAAGGACTCAAATTAATAAAATCAGAAATGAAAGAGAACAGACACTACAGAGATACAAAGAATTATAATAGAATACTATGAAAAATTATATGCCAACACTGGACAGCCTATAATAAATGGATAAATTCTTAGAGACGTTATAATCTTCCAAAACTAAATCAATAAGGAATACAAATCTGAACTGACCAGTTACTACTTATGAAATTGAATTGTTAATTATAAAACTACCAAAAAAACTAAAAGTCCAGGACCAGACGGATTCACAGGTGAATTTTACCAAACACTTACAGAAGAGGTAATACCTACTCTCCTGAAACTATTCCAAAATGGAGGAGGAAGGAAAGCATCCAAATACATTCAGTGAGGCCAGTGTTATCCTGACACCCAAACCAGATAAAGATGCCACACACAAACACACAAACTACAAGCCAATATCTCTGATGAACACAAACAGAAAAATCCTCAACAAAATATTAGTAAGCTCCATTCAACAATACTTTAAACAGCTGACTCACCATGATCAAGTGGGATTTATTCCAGGGATACGAGGATGGTTCAATATTTGCAAATCAATTAATGTGATATATACCACATCAACAAATGAAGGATAAAAATCATATGATCATCTCCATAGATGCAGAAAAAAACTCTCAACAAAGTGGATTTAGAGGGAACATGCCTCAGCATAACCATCTTCTATCCATGATAAAAATCCACAGCTAACATCATCCTCAATGGTGAAAGACTGAGAGCTTTTCCTCTAAGATTAGGAACAAGATAAGGATGTCTCCTCTTGCCACTTTTATTCAGCATAGTACTAGAAGCCCCAGCACAGCAATCAGACAAGAGAAAAGAATGAAAGGCATCCACACTGGTAAGGAAGAAGTTAAACTTCCACTATTTGCAGATGACATGATACTATACGTAGAAAACCATTAAGACTCCACCAAAAAACTATTACAATAAATGAATTCAGTAAAGCTGCAGGATACAAAATTAACATATGGAAATTGGCAGCGTTTCTTTACACTAATGACTAAGTAGCAGAAAGAGAAATTAAAAAAACAATTCCATTTACAACTGAACCAATAATAATAAAATACTTAGAAATAAACTTAACCACGGAGGTGAAGGACCTGTACTATGAAAACCATAAAACACTGACGATGACACAAATGTAAATATATTCTATGCTCACAGAAGGGAAGAATCTTGTTAAAACATCCATACTGGGGCGCCTGGGTGGCGCAGTCGGTTAAGCGTCCGACTTCAGCCAGGTCACGATCTCGCGGTCCGTGAGTTCGAGCCCCGCGTCGGGCTCTGGGCTGATGGCTCAGAGCCTGGAGCCGGTTTCCGATTCTGTGTCTCCCTCTCTCTCTGCCCCTCCCCCGTTCATGCTCTGTCTCTCTCTGTCCCAAAAATAAATAAACGTTGAAAAAAAAAAAAAATTAAAAAAAAAAAAAACATCCATACTAACCAAAGCAATCTACAGATTCAATGTAATCCCTATCAAAATATCAACGGTATTTTTCATAGAACTAGAATCCTAAAATTTATTTGGAACCACAAAATGTCCCAAATAGCTATAGCAATCTTGAGGAAAAAAAAACAAAAACAAAAAAAACAAAGCTGGAGGTATCGTAACTCCAGACTGCAAGATATACTACAAAGCTGTAGTCATCAAAACAGTATGGTACTGGCACAAAAAGAGACACACAGATCAATGGAACAGAACAGAGAGCTCAGAAGTATGCCCATGCTTGTATGGTCAATCTTTGACAAAGACGGCAAGAATACACAGGAAAAAGTAGGAAAAAGACAGTCTCTTCAACAAAATGGTGTTGGGAAAACTGGGCAGCTACATGCAAAAGAATGAAACTGGATCACTTTCTTACAACCACACACAAAAATAAATTAAAAATGAATTAAAGACCTACACGTGAGATGTGAGACCATTACAATCCTAGAAGAGAGCACAGGCAGTAATGTCTCTGACGTCAGCCATAGCAACATTTTCCTAGATATGTCTCCCAAGTCAAGGGAAACCAAAGCAAAAATAAACTAATGGGACTACATCAAAATACAAAGCTTTCACACAGTGAAAGAAACCATCAACCAAACGAAAAGGTAAGCTATCGAGTGCGAGAAGACATTTGCAAATGGCATATCTGATAAGGGGTTAGTATCCAAAATGTATAAAGGACTAACACAACGCAACGCTAAAGCAATCTGATTAAAAAATGGGCAGAGACACGTGAGAAGAGGCCCATCAAGAACATGCAAATCAAAACCACAAAGAGATACCACCTCACGCCTGTCAGAATAGCTCGAATCAAAAACACAGGAAACAACAAGTGTTAGTGAGGGTGTGGAGAAAGAGGAACCCTCCTGCACTGTTGGTGGGAATGCAAGCTGGTGCAGCCACTGTGAAAGACACAATAGAGAGGTTCCTCAAAAGATTAAAAATAGAACTACCATATGATCCAGGAACACCACTATGGGGTAAATGAAAACACTAATCTGAAAAGATATATGCACCTCCCCATACTTGCTACAACATTATTTCCGATAGCCAAGACACTGAAGCAATCGAAATGGCCATCTGCAGATGAATGGATAAAGAGGATGCGGTATATACATACAAAGGAATATTAATCATAGAAATAGGAGATCTGCCATTTGCATCAACATGGATGGGCCTGGAAGGTATTATGCTAAGTGAAGTCAGACTGAGAAAGACAAATACCATATGATTTCACTCACATGTAGAACCTAAAACAAAACAAAACAAACGAATAAACAAAAGTGGAATCAGACCTAAAACCACCGAGAACAAACTGATGGTTGCCAGACGGGTGGGCGCTCAGACAAAATGGGCAAAGGGGAGGTACCAGCTTCCAGGTACCAAGCAGGTCGTGGGAATAAAAGGTACAGCACAGAGAATACAGTCAGTGGCCCGGGGATGGTGTCGTATGGTGACAGAGGCGATCTACGCTGTTGTGAGCGCGGATTCAGGTACCGAGATGTCGAATCACTATGTGGTACGCCTAAAACTAATGTAACGCTGTGTCTCAACTATACTCGAGTTGAGAAATGAAAAATACAGGTCACCTAGTTAAATTTGAATTTCAAATCAACACAATTTTTCATAATACTTACACTAAAAAAAGGATTCATTGTTTATCTGAAACACAAATTTAATTGGGCATCCTGTATTTTATCTAGCATTCTTACCTTCATCCTGATAGGAGGCTTAAAACGTATTATTTAGTGCTGATAAAAATGGAACAAATGGATTGAAATTACTGCTTCCTAACAAGTTACATCCTCTCTTTATGCAAGACTTATTTAGCAAGGTTCTGTAGTTGCTCAGGATGCAAGTGAGAAGAAATTATAGTAAGACTAAATAAAAATGGGAAGAATTAATAGCCTTAGTCTCACCTTAAAATAAAAAATGCTACCACATTAAAAAAAAAAGACTGTGTTCACATCTGTTCTGGCTCTCTTACTGTCTCGGGTTTGTCCATGCTTAGGAGACCACGTGACAGGTGCAGGTACAAAAATAATCCATCAGAAACTAGAATCCTATAGGCAACTTGGTTTTTCGCTGGTGTGTTAATATTGCGTTGTGAATATTTACTCATTTTTGTGTACAGACACCGGGACGTAACTTGCTTCTGCCCTGCCCGGCTTTGCCAGAGAGCCCTTTCACCCCAGTTTATCACAGTGCCCATCACTGCCCATGCTGAGGATGGATGGGAATCTGGGGTCCCCAGAGCTCTCCCAGGAGAGGCTGTGTGCATTTATACACAAAGTGACTTCCTGGTTTGTCCTTCTGGGCCATTTTCATGCTCAGAATGTACCTGCGAGTTTCTTCCTCCTCCTTCCTCCTTGGCCCCTTAGCTCAGGCCCCAAGCTCTTGCTGGGCCAACTCCACAGCTGTGCCAACAGCATCTCCTTGCCAACACCATCCAGCCTTTTAAACCGTCGTTGTCCCACATTTGTCCCCACACAGGATTTCCTTTTTTCTAAGCTCTTTTTTGTTTTTTAAAAGTTTATTTTGAGAGAGACAAAGACAGCACAAGCAGGTGAGGAGCAGAGAGACAGGGGGAGAGAGCACATCCCAAGCAGGGTCCACGCTGCTGGCACAGAGCCCTACGGGGCTGGAACCCATGAAACCATGAGATCATGACCTGAGCTAAAACCAAGAGTTGGGCGCTTGACTGACTGCACCACCCTGGTGCCTGCCTGCAACCCCCCCTCCCCCCCCTCCCCCAGGATTTTCACTATCTTCATGGTCCTCATGCCTTGATGGGCCAAACCTGGCCCACCAGCTATTTTTGTAAACAAAGTTTTACTGGAACCCAACCATGCACATTTGTTTACATGCACGATGGCAGAGCCGAGTAATGGTGGCAGAGGTGGTCTGGTCTACAAGATGTTTAGTATCTAGTCCTGTACAGAAGGTTGTGGGCCTGGTCTCTCCAGATGGTTCCCTTCACTGCTGATTTCCTGTCACTCCACTCTGGTACTCTCACCTGTGATGCTCCCAGATCCAAATGCTTCTCCAAACCTGAATGTAAGCCGGATTCTACATCCAACCACCCCAACCCACATCAATCTGAGCCACCTGGTTTGGGTGGTACCGAATGAATAAATGACATCAATCATGGCACTGGTATTTACTGAGCACTCGCTATGCACTGGGCATCGTGCCAGGAACTCTATGTGCACAGATCACAAGATACGGGGTGAGAATCTAGATTCTGGTTTCTCTCGGAAAGCTGCCCCAGCTGCTGGTCTCCCCTTGACCCCTACACCACATGCTCCCCTATCCCTGGGGATACTGCTGGGTTTGGCTTTGTGAGGTCTCTCCTCCCCTTTCCCCTTTGTGGCCTATGCACAGGTTTGCACCCGCATCCTGCACAACCACCAGAGCCTCTGAACCATCCTGGCCACACTCCTTTCCCACGTGAAGAACCTGCCCAGACCAGGTAAAGCTTCTGAAAATCCTGCCTGGTCCAGGTCACCATCCTGCTCACAAGCCTTTCCTGACTTCTCATCATGCACACGGAGTCATATCCAAGTTCTGTCTGGTGTTAGTCAGAACCCCCGGTCTGGCCTCGATGCAGGGTCACCCCCGAGGGACCGCGAGCTCCAGCCAATCTGGCCACGGCCCTTTGCCATCCTGCACTGTGCCTGCCCCTCCCCCACCCCTGACGCTCCCCCCCTCCCCAGGCTGACCTCAGCCCGCGGAGCAGGCCCCATGGTTGGTGCTGCTCCAGCACTCCCGTGGTTGCAGGTCGCCCACACCCCACATCCCATCACCCCAAGTGCCTCCAAGTGTTCTTACCCTCCACCCCCACATACTTAGCCCTGTTCACGTGGACCAGTCTGCCGGCTTCCACAAGCACGGCCTGTGCCTTCGGGCATCTCTGTCATTTGAAGCAATGGACACTTCACTGCCTTTGGCGAAGGGCTCACGATGGCCAGTGAATGGTAATAAGTGAAAATAGTTTGATGTATTCTGCTGCCTCATTGTACTCCTAAGATTTTGTTTTCTATCAACCTCGTCATGCGTTCTCTGAAGGGCTTAATAGTTGAACTTCTTAAATGGGTTAAGATACATACAAACACCAGCTACAAACTTCCACAGTTACAGACTGCTTCGACCGCAGGTCAGTTTTGATCAAAACTTGAAACATCTAAGGAATAGGTTTCTGAACCAGATCCGAGGCACAGGAGGGGATTTCAGGATTTCCAGCTTTGGTTCCACCCAGAGTCCAAGATTCAACGGACTTGCACGGACTTAAGAACTACCTGGATGAACTACCTTATCATAGGGACGGTATTTCTCCATTTATATACTCTATGAGCAATCACGTCAGGTCTTATGCAGTTTCACATTTACCACAGCCCATCACCTCCTCTCCTCTTCTGGGCATCGCTGGCCCAGCGCAGAAATCCCTGAGACACCACGGATCTGAAGTCACACAGCACAAGGCAACGGAGAGTGAACTCGTCAGCTCTCAGCCCTGCCGATCAGAGTGTGACTAATACAAGCTCAGCCAAGGATCTTCTCAACTCTTCCAACAGAAATGGCCCTCTGCCTGGTGTACGATGTCTTCAAAAGAGCCGGCGTAACCACCCGGGAAACAAGACCAAAAGAGTACAGAAAAGGGGTGTTTGCTCGTGTTAAATAAACGATCTGCTCCACCAGGCTTTCTTCTTTAAAACACTTACAAAAATTAAACAGAAGTCAGACTTGAAAACAGACATTCACGACTCCCAGGCTACTGTCCCCTTTTTGGTACCCATGATTCCTTCACTCCTACTTTAGGAAAACTGAACGTCTCCCCACTAATCACTATGTATGTGACTCAGAAAATGAACTCCTATTTCCAGGAACCAAACCAGAAACTCTGGCAGGAGCTGGGTCTGCAGCTGAACGCCTAAGCTTGGAAAAACCTCAAACTATCCCACTTGCCATTTTCAATTAAATATTTTACGGGAAAACAGTAACATAAAATACACATACTAGAAATGTGCGACTCCACCGAACATTTTAAGAAACAAAGGATCAAAAAGAAACACATGTTTCTTCCTAAAAATACACCCCACACCCCAAACTATGTAATACTTAACAACTGCATGCCGAGCTTCCAGGAAACGAGAGATGTTCTGAGGGGCTGATGTTCAGTACAGTCCTCTGTGTCCCAAGGACAGGGGAAGCACACCTGAGTTTTGTCCCCCGTGGAACTGAAAGGGCATGGTGGCGTTCCTCTTCTGCACATAAACACCTGCTCAGTATGTACCGTGCATGGCACGCTACAGAAGCTTCTAAGGGATGCAAGGATGGGGAAGATACAGCCTACCTCTTCCTCCACCCGCTCTGCCAGGCAAGGGCGGGAGGATGCACCCTGAGGACAGGTTGTCCTTGTGTTCTCAGGGGACTGGTCCCGAGGGGGATGCCCTTGGCTCCGTCCACATCCATGGTACTAAGATGCCAGCATCAACTTGGCGGCCAGGGCACGAGCACTTTCTCCTTCTCCCTCAGCGCTCCTCCTCGGTATTTAAGCTCTCTTCTTCGGTGTCCTGAGCTAGGACTGGCTCGGGGTACCTCATGCATGCCAGGCAGAGAGAGAACATCACTCAGGACAGGCAGGGCCCCTAATAACCAAGATAAGGCTTGCTGTCTTCTTCCCTGTTCACACAGAATCATCCTGCAGGTCTATCTGGATGGCACCTTGGAAGGGGATTTAAAGCTGCTTTTTATTTTTATTTTTTTCTGAGTCTCTAAACAGCAGCAAAAAAAGAACTTTCGTTTTTAGAAGAATGTGCTTGTGTTCATCTATCCACCAGACACCAGTGCCTCCCAATGTCTGCCTGTTTCTACTGCTTTCGACATGAAGTCTGAAAAGCCACCAATTTTCTCAGAAGAAATTTAAATAAACTTCTGAAGCCAGAGGAGCAATTTTCTTTATAATTGACATCAAAAAGTAGCATGAACTGGATGACGGATGGTGGTGAGCAGCTGCCACTGGGCACGGTCTTAAACTTACGAATAATCAAGGGCAAGGGGAGGAAGAGGTTCACTGGCCAGTCCTCAGAACTAGGGGATAATTAACTACTGTGGTGCAGAGATAACAGAAATAGAAACTTCCTCAATTATCTAGAAACCAGGCCAAAATAAGATCCGTGCATGCAGACAATTCTTCACAAAAGTGGCAGATACCCCACTTTCTCAGAGGCTGACTTACTCAACTCCAAAGCCAACTCATGGTGTCTTCCTTAGACTTCATGAAATGATCAGTTATCATTGATAGGACTTGCTCAGGAGAAGCTCAAGGCAGTCAGGAATTGACACTCACTGTTCTGATAGGACAGCTGATTCTCGAACTAATGCCGCGTCAGTGTGTGTGTCCACGTGTACGGAGGCTTTGCTCGATGCACTACGGTCCTGTAAACACATATTCCTTATGATTTGCTTATCGGTGTTTTCTCCAGCTGACTTCACCATAAGAATACCGTATATGGCTCATGTAACACACGAAACAAGTAAATCGACTGTTCAGGTCACTGGTAAGGCTTCCAGTTAACAGTAGGCTATTAATAGTTAAGTTTGCGGGGGGGGGTCAAAAGTTAAATGTGAATTTTCAACTGTGTGGGGGGGTCAGTGCCCCAACCCCCATTGCTCAAGGGTGAACTGTACTTAGTATTAACCAATCGCTCACCGCATGAGCTACTGAACTCCTGTGTTACACCGTGTAGCCGTGGAAAAGCACAAGTGTTGGATGGAGGAGGGCCCCCGGGGAAGGAGCCCACACGGGAAGGATCCGGCCCTGCGGGCGGCAAGGGAAGAAGGCTGCAGGTCTGAGGGAGACAGGGGCGGGCAGGCTTAAGGGGCAGGTCTCCTCTTCACCCCCAGAGTGTGGGAAGGCATTCTAAGGTGTTAAACAAGGACTGCGAGGACAGGACTGGCCCTTCCGAGAGCTCACACGGGCAGCCGGCAAGGCTGTTCACAGCTGGGCAGGAAGCTTCAGCACATGGCAGTGAGATTTCTGTATCTGTGAACAGTATCCAAATGGAGAGTCTCATTCAAGCTGTTACACGTTCCTATGAAATATTCTTGCTAAGATATTCTTGTTAATCATCACAATTGAGAAATGTGATATATATGGCCTGTTTAAAAATCAGCAAATTGAATGTTTATCCATCTTTCAACGAAGCACCTGCTTCCAACATAGCTGACCAGCGACACTGGCTAAATCTCCTTGCCAAACGATCCAGAAATGGTCTCGTGACATCAGCCCTGTGGACAGGACAGGCGCGCTAAAGCCCTTCTATGGACAGTTTCATCTGCTGCTCAGGCCTGCCATAAACTCTATCCGGCTTCATATCCGAGATGCAGACCCTCAGAAAGGACTCAGTCACTGCAGCAACTTTTAAGAGGCCAGCGGCTGCATCCCCTAGGAGACTATTGCTGTGCATGGTGACTGCACTTTTTCCAAATCCATGCAAGAAACTTAAGAGTTCTTTAAAAATTTTTTAAGTTATTTATTTTGAGAGAGCGCGCACGAGTGAGAAGGGCAGAGAGAAAGGGAGAGCGCACGTGTGAGCCAGAAGGGCAGACGGAGAGAGAGGGAGAGAAAGAATCCCAAGTAGGCTCCACACTGTCAGTGCAGAGTCCGATGTGGGGCTTGAATTCATTAACTGTGAGATCATGACCTGAGACGAAACAAGAGTTGGATGCTCAACCGACTGAGTCACCCAGGCACCCCAAGAAATCTAAGAATTCTTAACACCTGGGTAGGAATGCATTTCCTCCTGGCTGGTGATTTGTTTGTGGCAAAGACCTCACAAAGGTAAATCAGAAGACGGCAAAACCAAGACCTTGGGTGGGGCCGGCGGGGAGTGGGAGAGACTTCCTACTTTCCCACATGAGTGTTCAAAGGAGGTGGTGCCTCCTTTCAATTGCAAAGATCTACTCTCATTTTAGGCATTTTCCTTCGACGTTATCGGTAGGAAGAACCATCAAACACACAATCATCTCTCTGTATTTAGAGGCCTTTTTTTTTTAAAGAGAACTTATGAGATTTGAACACACAGAAAAGACGTCCTTTGAGGGGTATCCAAATTAGTTGAGAATTTAGATTAAAAAAAAAAAAAAAAAAAAGAAAGTTGACTTATCTAAGGGCTCCGATAAATCTCCTTGTGGCCTGAGACCCGAACAAGCTGGGACAGCTTCTCTGTCTCCATCTACCCCAAACACAAGTGGAGCTAATTAATATTTCAGACTTCCCCATCAGCTGGGCCAAGACCGGGTTCTTTAGCAGGCTTACATTCCGTGGCATTGCTTGATTTATGCACCAACACCCGCCAACCCACAAATACGACAATAAAAATGCAGACGAGGGGTGGAAATTTGCAAGTACACTGTTCTCTTCCACACTAGGTGAAGTGGTTTAGATAGCTGTCACTAACACCAAGGGGTTTATTAATAGGCAAAAATTAATTGTATGTAGACTGAATTAATGAGATGGAAAAACATGCATATTTCAGCTAATACAGAGGGGACCGGCCTCTGCAGAGGCATCTGTAATGAAGTGGCTGGAACATGGGATGAGGCGCAGAGCAGTACCAGCAAGCCGGGGTCCTTTTGTGATCATGGGGGCTGGAGGTATTGGGAAGAAAAATACACTGTGAAATGTAAACATCAGGCAACTGTTTTGAGCACAAAGTTGACCCCCGATGCGTATTCTGCAGACTGCCATCTACAGATTTATAAATAAATGATTAGATGTAAAATCTCTAGAGGGTTTTCCTTTTCCACAGCAATTACAGGAGCAGATTATTACCATTCAAGTGGGGCTCCAGTGAAAGTTCCCTGACTGGCAGGAATCACTCACCGCTGTCCTGACGTCTAAGTCACCATGACAGGAAATCCAATGTCAGCGTGTATGGCGGACGTTTTCACAAGCCAAGTCGATATGCACTGAATGAACACATTCTCGAGTTAAAATATATTACTGTCAATAACAGACTGAATTAAGAAAGTATGAAGTTTCAAATGTGATCAGTGTCAGGAAGAAGTTTTCCATACCTCCTCCCTGCACACTGTTAAAAGTTGTTGCGTGGGAAAGCCTGAAACTCGCTTGGACATTTTCTCTCTGGCTGCTCTGGATCTGTTTTTTAAGTCATTAAAACACAAGGTAATGAGGCTAATCAAAGAGTAAGCGATGAGCGGCATCATGTTCAGCACACTTTTTTTTCTAGCCTAAGAGTTTCCTTTCTTCCCTAAATCGTGGGGGGGGGAAATCGTCTTTTAGCTTGGGATTTACTTTCCTTCCACGAGTGGATCCACCCCCTACGCCTGCATTCTTACACGAAGCTGTTTTTCTCGAATGCACAGCAGCAAAGCCAGCGATGTGCCCACTCTCTCCCACTCTCTATTGTTTTTTCTTTTGTTGTTGTTGTTGTTGTTTTTTTTTTAACTGGTATGGAGTAGGAACAGATTTTTTAAAACTTTATTTCGAAAAAAAAATGAAGATTCATAAGACATTGCAAAAAGAGGGGACACCGATTCCATGTACCTTTTACTCTGCTTTCCTCCACGAGACCCTTTTAGGAATCATAGTACATTCTCAAAACCAGGAAGCTGACATTGGTGCAACACTGGCAACTAAACTACAAATCTGACTCGATGTCACCAGGTTTAACGTATGCTTTACAAAGCAGAACACAGCCCTGTTCTGTCACACACGGACCTCTCTCTACAGTCCCACGGTACCCCTGGCCGGTCGGTACCTGACCACCGCTGACCTGCTCTTCATCGTTACACGTTTGTCATCTCAAGAGTGTCACGCAATGAAAACCACACCTTCCTGGGCTGGCTTCCTTCACTCAGCACAAGGCCCTTTAGACACTTCCAGGTTGTGTCATGTGTCCACAAGTCCCTGATTTTTGTCGTAAGTATTCATTGAAAACGGGCCCCCGTTATCCATTCACCTTTGGAAACACATTTGGGTGGTTCCCGACCTGGGGCTGTGAACATCTGGGCACAGCTTTTGCGTGGACACGAATTTCCGTTTCTCGAGGACGTCTGAGCAGCAGTGTCGCCGCCGGGCCTGCACGGACGCTACAGGTTAACTTCATAAGCAGCCACCACATCATTTCCACAGTGGCTGCTGGGCATCAGCGGTGTCTCACTGTGACATCACCTTGCATTTCCCTACTGGCTGCTGGGGATCATCTTTTCTTGGGCTTATTGCCAAACTTCTGTCCTCTTTGGTGGAGTATGCGATTCTTCTGCCCGTTTTCCAACTGGAATGTTATCTTCTTATTGTTGAGTTCCGACAGGACCTTATACATTAGGAACACAAACCTCTTGTTGGGTACGGGGTCTGCAAGTCTTTGGTCCTGGTCTTACCTACCATCCCCCTTTTATAGGGTCTTCTGCAAAGCAGAAGTTTAGGAACACAATTTTAAAAAGGAATACGTATTATTGATCCTTCTGGAATTTTCTTATCCTGGGCCAATTTTCAAGATGGGCAGTATCTCTCGGAGCTGAATGGTCAGCTGTGCGGCCTTTCAGCAGATGCTCTCAGGGAACCCTGGGCATCCCTGCTGGAGGCTTCATCTCTGGGAGACGGTAGACAGTGAATGCTTTCGATGCACACCAGGGGAAACTTCACTTAAGAATGACATGTGTCACACATTATCATGTTATTTAACATGTAACCCACATCACGAACTCATGTATTTAAGATGCCTTGGTTGGGTGAATGTCTGAAGTAAACACTGGTATGCAGCCAGAGGCCAGCCTGATAAAAATGCCATCTTTGAGGGGCTATCATCTAGACAGGACGGGACACACACACGCCAGCATCTGGTAAGGGCAGAGGAAGCAGGGGAAATTGCAGGGCAGGGTCTGGCATTTTCCGTGGAAATGCAGGATGAAGCCTGCGCACCAAATGGCATCACCAGCACCACTCGGCAACCAGTGATTTATTGACACGGTCCCTCAGGAAGCAAGCGTCTGACAGTGGCAGCAGTGGGAAAGACGGGTGTCCCTGTGGTAAGGGCGCTGGGGGCATAGGCCACGGAAGCAGGGAGAAGGCAGCTAGGTTTCTAGAGGAGCTGGCAGAGGTCAGAGAAGGTCATGAGGGGCAAGTGTGAAGACGTTCTTGAGGGACCAAGAGATCCAGGAAGAGAGAAGGACAGAGCCCCTGATCCAGAGAAGGGCACACACCATGTTCCTAGAAGGTGGATACGTGCCCTCTGGGACAGGATGCAGGAGGGGAGCCTGTGAACTTGTAGGCAAAAGGCCCCAAATCATGCTGAGTTGGGAATTATTTGTAAAAGGCATTTGTAAACACAAAATAAGCTCAGAAAAATTCAACAGTCAAAACCACCACAACAAATAGGTCTTCCTGGGCCACGCAAGCCCTGAGCAGAAAATCCCGGTCACCTGCAAGGCTGCGGAGAAGGAGCCAACCCTAAAAATGAGAGTCTGCATCCCAGAAAAGCCAGAGCCTTACCCAGCTCCTGAAGGAAATATTTCTAACTCTGCAAGAAAACATCCTGGCGTCCCCAGGGTTAATGGGCAGGGCACAGCTGTGCGGATCACCCTCAGTGCACCTGCAAGCAGTCACTCTGGAAGGCCCCAGGGAGGACCAGAAGGCCAGGGCGCAGGCATCCCGCCCCACCCTGTGGACTGGGACAGACAGACCCCCGAACACACCTTTACGAGTGGCTATCTAAACCCCAAGGCAGCCAGGACAGGTGAAGCCTTCTGTGAGGAAGGAGGAGGTCCCAAGACACAGCATACCCTCCTTCCTCTCGGTGCCCGGATGTGTCGGGATATGGACGCTTAGGACACCTTCTCCTAAGCGTCTGTATCCAGCTTCTTCTGTGCAGATTCCCCTTTCATCCAAGTTCCGCAGCCCCGGAGGGAGGCTTTATTCCAACACGACCACTGTCTCTGCCATTGGATCCCCAAACTATGCCCGAGAAACACAGTCTAAGCCCAGGCTGCCCTATGCACCAGTCAGCTCCAACTCGTTTGTCTCGGCTTGTACAATTCACTGACTTTAATGAAAATTCCCAGAAAGTCTACAAGTCATAGAGTCGGGTAAAAACCCTCTTCCTTGTGCTACAATAGCATGTAATCACTGTCACAAATCGATAGGATACGAATGAGGAGAACGTACAGGGTCTATGAAATGCCACGCTTGTTTGCTACTGAACTGGACGCAGCCCCAGATGCAGTCCCTGCCTGCCGTCCTCTCCAGATCACACGCATTTTCTAGCCTCTACACACTAGGGGATCAGAATGGCATAATGGAGGTGGAACGATCTGTTCAGTTAACAGTAATTTTGGAAAAATTATTTTTAATTTTGAGACACTTCTGTATTCCCACAAAGTCTGTAGGAGTCCTTCTTAGAACTATAAACATGACATATTGTCAGGTAAACACAATGCCCTGACTGTAACTCTCCAAGGAAGGTATTAGGTTTGTGTTCTCGGACCAATTTTTTGTTTCAATGGCATCAGCTAATGTCAGATGGTTGTAAGTCCTTGACGCATGAATGTTGAAAACATAAAGTCTCTCCTTAAAGGATGAAGCCCGGGAAGGGGGTGGATTTGTGTACTGACCAGGTTACCAACATAAAGACACCACTGCAGAACCCGTCTACACTCCAGAAGCACATTCAACACGGTCGATGTTCACTGGGCTGCACTCTTGCACAATTTATTTATTTTAATTTTTAAATTTTATTTCAGAGACAGGGGGTGGAGAGAGAGAGGGAGAGGGAGAGAGAATGCACAAGCAGGGGAGAGGGCCTAAGGGAGAGAATCCCAAGCAGGCTTCCTTTTTTTTTTTTTTTTTTTTTTTTAAATTTTTTTTTTTTTTTCAACGTTTTTTTTTATTTTTGGGACAGAGAGAGACAGAGCATGAACGGGGGATGGGCAGAGAGAGAGGGAGACACAGAATCGGAAACAGGCTCCAGGCTCTGAGCCATCAGCCCAGAGCCCGACGCGGGGCTCAAACTCACGGACCGCGAGATCGTGACCTGGCTGAAGTCGGACGCTTAACCGACTGCGCCACCCAGGCGCCCCAACCAAGCAGGCTTCCCACTCAGCATGGAGCCTGACGCAGGGCTCAATCCCAGGGATCATGACCTGAGCTGAAATCAAGAGTTGGGTCCTCAACTGACTGAGCCACCCAAGTGCCCTCTTCCACATCTTATAAACATGTTATTTGTTTTCTCAATTACACACCTCCCTACTGAAACTGGTGGCATTTCCCTATGTTCTGTGGGTCCCCAAATCACTCAGGAGGCTCACATGTGTTGGAGAAGAAAAGCATTTGTTGGTGAAATGCAGGCCCTCAGGTTGGCATACCCAATCCTGAAAAGTCTGGCAGTGAAGGGGTGCCTTCATCCTGGTCCAAACAAGAGTTTTCCAAATCTTTTTGTTCCTTAGAATCCTCAAGGCACATGAGAAATCCACACAGTCTGGGAAATAGATACATGATAGTGCAAACATTTAAAATTTTTTTAAATGTATTCATTTTCAAGAGACAAAGACAGACAGGGCATGAGCAGGGGAGGGGCAGAGAGGGGGGGAGACACAGAATCTGAAGCAGGCTCCAGCCTCCAAGATGTCAGCACAGAGCCCGACACGGGGCTCGAACTCACGAACTGTGAGATCATGACCTGAGCCGAAGTCGGACACTTAACCACCTGAGCCACCTAGGCATCCCGAGAAGAGGACTCTTTTAAGGGCATAGATACCACATTGTTAATCACATAATAAAATTTTAATAATTTCTTAAAAAAATTTTTTAATGTTTATTTTTGAGAGAGAGAGAGAGAGAGAGAGAGAGAGAGAGAGACAGAGCATGAGTGGGGGAGGGGCAGAGAGAGAGGGAGACTCAGAATCTGAAGCAGGCAGGCTCCAGGCTCTGAGCTGTCAGCACAGAGCCCAATGCGGGGCTCGAATTCACAGACCGCGAGATCATGACCTGAGCCAAAGTCAGATGCTTAACCGACTGAGCCATCCAGGTGCCCTGTTGTTAGTGGTTTAAAAAAATTTTTTTAATGTTTGTTTTTGCAAGAGACAGAGCATGAGGCGCGGAGGGGCAGAGAGAGACAGAGACAGAATCCAAAGCAGGCTCCAGGCTCCAAGCTGTCAGCACAGAGCCCGACGGGGGGCTTGAACCCACGAACCGCGACATCATGACCTGTGCCAAAGTCAGACGCTCAACTGAGCCACCCAGGTGCTCCATGGTAGTGCAAAAATTAATCAGACTCAATTTTCCACAAAAACACATTAATCTGAACTACTTAGTTTTGAAAACTTAAAATTTTATCATCTTATGAATAACATTTCATTTATACTAAGAACGTTATGCTTCTAAAGAAACTTTTCTTTTTCATGCCAGCATGGAGCCTAATGCGGGCGTGAACTCAAGACCCTGAGACCAAGACCCGAGTGGAGACCAAGAGTCAGACGCTTAACTAACTGAGCCACTCAGGCGCCCCTCAGGTGACTCTTAGGTCAGTTGTGGCTGAATCTCGTGCGTGGCACTGGGCCTACACGGGACGTGACACATGCTACCGTGAAGGAGCCACTGCCCTAAGTGTTGAGCGCTTGATGACATTTTATATGCAGTTTAAGGTTCACGATACACATCTAGTTTGCCTCCTGGCGCATCGAGCAGAAGACGTATTTCCCAGGAGAGACGTTTGTTCGGAACAAGGGTAGGAGCCTCTGCCTTGTGCCCGAGGTAACGGGAGGTGACGTGTTGGCCTCCCGGCCCACACAGGGGCACGAGGCCCCACCCGCTCGGCGCTGACGGCCTGTCCACGCAGAAGCGACAGCTGCTACCTGCTCCCGCTCAGAGAGGGAGGCCAGGCCGGCAGCACACGGGCGCACGGGAGCCTGCGGCGCCCGTTGGCAGGTGGCCAAGGCTCCGGGAAGGGAAGGCCACGCCGCCGGCTGTGCGCTGAGCTTTGGGTGACGCCACGTCTCCTCCCCTCCTCAGAACTGGAAGTCACGGCTCTCCTCACGGAAGCTGGCCACTCAACTTTCCCTAGCCTCCCCTTCTGAAGCGCACGCTGACCTCCGTGAGCCGAGGGTTTCCTGGCAATAATGAAGGTGGACGTGGGCAGCCTCCCCGGTTACCGGGGGCTTGGTATTCACAACCTGTCCGGGCAACTTTATGACCTCGCAGCCAGGTGCTGTAATTCCAGTAACGACCCGCAGGCACCAGAAGAATCTAAATTCACTGCTGCATCTCGTACGGGAGCTACTGGCCTCCTCCGTGAGCAGGAGGGCTCCTGCTACTGGGGGGGAGGGTGACCGAGGTGCCCAGGACGCCAGCATCCCTCACCCGGCGGATGCTCCGTGGTCCCGGCCCTGGCCGGATGGCCGGCCCCTCCCCTGCCTGGGGAGCTGGGCCAGCGTGACTTCCCAGCAGGCTGCAGCCCTGTGTAGCGTGTTCCCAGGCCGCAACAAGCAGGAGAAGGCCGCTTGATAGTGCCAGAGAGGGACCAAGAGACAGGCATCCTGTTCAGACGGGCCGCTGAGCGGGGCCTGGGGAGAAGCAGGTGCAGCTTACAGGCTGTTTAGGCGGCAAGACAGGCCCCTGATTTCAGGCTGCAAGTGATTTTCCTTTGCTCCCTGCCAGATCCGGGCGTCGCTCAGGGAGCAGGGCGCGCTTGTGATGGTTTCCCTTTGGGAAAAGTAAAGGGTTGAAGCATGTGCACCAAAACCTAAAGCAGGCTGTTCTCTTCAGTGAAGACATTAATAGAACGGAGATTGCCAATTTAAGGTGACCTTGGAAACCAAGGAAACTTGACATGTGTTCACACAGGTGAACTAAGGGTCTGTCCAGAAAGAAAACAGTGTTCCATAAAGTGGCTAAAATTATGAACAGAGAATACTTTTAGGTCACAAGGTGAGAAAACCCAAAGCAAATGCCGTAAAGCCGGAAATGAAAATGTATGCATTAAACCTGTTTTAAAAAAGCACATGTATTTCACAGAAGTCCTGTCTCAGTGAACTCTGGCATGGAGGTCGCTCGTCCCCCCAGCACGGTCAGGGGTGTTCACGCATCACACCCAGGGCGGCAGGTGCAGCAACCCACTAGCCCAGTAACGACGGGAAGGCCTGGACCTCCACCCTTCTGTCGCCAGTATGTGGGAGACTAATTAAAATAAGGACTCTGAAAGCTCCAAATGCTAATGGTTTCAACTTTTTTTTTCCAAGAGGAAAAAAAAAAAACAAAAGAAACAAAAAAAAAAAACCCCTTGGTGCCCGTGTCCGTTATCTGTTCCATGGCACACAGAATGTGTGCTTAAAATGGGAAGCGTGTGAGATTCTACTTCCATGATCTTAATTTAACGTAGGCAATCTGCCTTTGTATTTACTAAGAAGTTCCCAGGGAGACAAAATTTCACTTCCCTGGGTACTACTTCTGCAGAAAAGCCATTCTTAATGATTTCTCTTATTTAAAAGAATTTATCGAGGCTCCTGGGTGGCTCAGTCGGTTGAGCGTCCGACTTTGGCTCAGGTCATGATCTCACAGCTTGTGAGTTCGAGCCCCACGTCGGGCTCTGTGCTGACAGCTCAGAGCCTGAAGCCTGCTTGGGATTCTGTGTCTCCCTCTCTCTCTGCCCCTAGCCCACTCGGATTCTGTCTCTGTCTCTCTCAAAAATAAATAAACATTAAAACAAATTTTTTAAAGAAATTATCAACTTAAAGTGATTATTATTATCAAATGCTTATTTTCAATGAAATACAACGAAACTTCAGCGGCAGACTCAAAGCCAAGTGCAGCCCAACGTGGCGGGTCCCTCAAACGTGCCTTCCCGTGGACTCCAGCCACAGGGATGGAAACTGCTGGGGGGGGGGGCACGTGCTGCAGACAGACACGGTCACGGAAGGGCATGGTCTAAGGCAAGTCTGCTAAAACAGCCAGTCCAGCTGTGTCTGCTCTTTGAAGACCTTCTCCTCAGCCAGGAAATCCTCTCTGCTGGTTACCTAAGTCCCAGCAACCGTCTCCACCAGCCCCTCTGTGCTTGCGTCCCAAGCTCGGGACCGAAGACCAGGCCACAGGGCTGAGCTCAGCCGGCCAGCTGCTCGCAGACTCGGAAGCTGACGGGTAAGAGAGGGTGAAGGATGCTCGTGACCAAACTGAGCTGCCACCTGCCCACAGGCAGCTGCCTTCTGGCCCCCGGCCTGTGGCCATTCTTACCCGAAGGACGGGCCTGCTGAGTCGGGCTGCAGTGAAGGGGGGATGTGCTTCTGCAGGGTCAGTGGGGCTCCGTCCCTCCCTCCTGCCCGTGCATGCCAGGCTCTGTGCCACACGACAGTCGCAGCAGCGGCACCTGGTCATCCCCTCACAGGGGCTCCAGAGACTGGCTCCTGCCCCTTAAATGCTGGCATGCCATGAAGGCTCAGACACGAAGTTTTGGTTCGAGGAGAGGGGACACGCAGGTGCTGCTGTGAGGAGGGTGGTGCCGCTGACACTGGGAGATGGGCTGTGGGGCCCTCACGCCGAGTCCCTGCCAGCCTCGGGTCCCGCTGCCCACTCCTGTGGTGGGGCCCATCTGCCTTCTCCCTCAGGCTCTCGTCCCAGGTGATCATCAGCGTCCACAGCTCACACCCCCAGCTACAAGGGGGACCATTCTCGACCTACATCTCCCTCTTCTGTCCTGCATTTCTGCACCAACACCATCTGTGTGGAGGTGTGGCTGCCCCAGACCTTAGGAGGAGGATGCCCCACGTCGACATCCTTGTCTCTCCACGGCCGGGCCTCCTGCTCTGTTCCCAACGACCCCTCCACCTGGGGACCTCACTCCCATCGTGATCCATGAGGGCAAGCTCCTCTCTTCTCTTGCCTGGACCAGGACGACAGGCTAGTAATCCGCCGGCCTGCATCCC
Organism: Puma concolor; assembly: GCF_028749965.1. NCBI lineage: Eukaryota > Metazoa > Chordata > Mammalia > Carnivora > Felidae > Puma > Puma concolor. Next base: position 85,774,825 of record NC_141677.1, on the reverse strand, counting down.
CCAGCATCTCCAAACCCAGTGTGTTCTCCCCCCTATAGCCAGAGACGACTAATAGTAACTGTGGCGGTTCCTTCCAAATGGCTTCCTGATGTGTTCCCAGCGCTCAGACTGAGCTGGCCCCTTTCTATGGCCTGGCCCTTGCCTTGGTCCCTGTCCAGCTACTCTGTGCAGAACACACAGGTCCTCTTCTGGATTCTTCCGAGTGCACAGGGACTTCACACACAGTCCTCTCTGTCTTGAATGCTCTTGTGTTCCCTTCTCATTGCTCAGATCTTATTTAAATGTTGCCTCTCAGAGAAGCCACCTCCGTCCCCCACATAGAAGGCCACACCCCCACCCCAACACTCTCACGGTGCTTGATCTTTCTCCTTGGCGGAATTTCTCTCTACTCCAATTAAACAGTCACTTGTTCACCAGCTGTTGAACACCAGCCTCCTGCACTGTGGACTCCAGGAGGGAGTTCTTTTATTTTTCCTTTGGAAAACTTTTCCCCTCTTAGGTTGCGTTTCATTTTGGCGACTTGAGTTGCCGTGTGCACTCCAAGGCCCTGCTCTGAAAGATCAGCAAGGGGTCCCAGTGGCAAGGCCTGAAGGGGTCAGACGGAGCGAGATGGAGGTGGGTGGGGGATGCAAAGCCAGCAGACGCAGAAGGCAGACACGCTCACTAGCGACAGGCAGCTGTCCCCACTGCGCTCCTGAAACATCACCACCTGGAGGATGAAAGCTTCAACATCGTATGCGGTGTGGATCTTAGAGGTGTTTTAAGGAACTGCTGCCCTTAGGATTGGAATGGAAGAGCCCGGAGTGATCACCACGTTGGGTAACTTTGCTTCTCAAAGTCACAGGCATTAACATCTTACAATGCCATGAAAGAACGCTCCATTCCTGCACTTAGTTTCATAAAAATGATAGTCAAGACGACTCCACAGGTACTGGAGACCTTTAAATCAGGGAACCGGGGTACTGTCTTTGTACAACAGCCAAAACAATCGCCCGTATGTATGAGTCTCAAGCATCTAAAAATTAGTAAATATTCCCAACACACATAGAAGCAACCATATTGCTGTTTTACATCAGTATTTTAAAAGACTCAGCAAAATAACCATATAAAAGGATTTAGTTTGGCAAAAAGAACTATTTCTTTACACACTTCCATCTATATTTCAGTGTAAATCATATTTACTAAACATATTTAAGTACCCATTAAACACCGCACAAATGTGTTTTGATATGGTTAGAATTGTCATCTCAAAAAATTCACGTATCTTGTTAACTGCTCACTTCCCATTAACTTGGAAACACAAGGTGCTAATTTCTTCAGCTGATGTTTCCAGGCCAAGAGAACCTGAAACCCTCCGTATCAGCATGAAGTCCATTCTGCATGGGTCCAAAGGGCTGGCCCTTGGACCTCAGCTTGCAGACAGCTTCAACACCACCTGTCAACTGGGCTCCCTGGCACAGTGGCAGGCGTTGTAAGGAAGACACCTTAACATAGACAAAGAGCTCAAAGTGTGTGTGTGTGTGTGTGTGTGTGTGTGTGTGTGTGTGTGTGTGTGTGTCTTCCCACATGAATTTCTGCCTGTACAGTGTCCCTGGAAGAGGAAGAGGGCAGGCTGAGAATAGTGTGTTATTTTTAACATCAGGATGTGTGATCTGAGGTCTGGAGAAATGGGTGGATCATGCACTGACAACTCAGGACCTGGTTCAGGGAGGACAGGAGTCAGGGCCCCTGTTGTCTCAGGAGAGAAGGGAAACTAGCCTGCAGGACCCGAGGAGCCTCTCACGGTGGGGGAGGAACCTCAGAGGCCACCCTCTAGGAGGGTGTGTGTCCACAAACCAAACCCCAGAGGAAGCATGGCCGTGCACCAATCATCTGAATCCCCAAGGTTAAGAGGAGGGGCCCAGACCAGCAGTGCCCCAAACACCTGCTGGAGGGAGAACACTGCTACATTAGGCACCATGCAGTCTACACACAACTTTTCAAAGGCAATAACGTGACATAAAAAAATGACTGGACACATGACAAGATGAACAAAACACAAATCCTAAGAGCAGATCACAGAGCAGGGGCCTGCGTGGCTCAGCCAGTTAGGCCTCTGACTCTTGATTTCGGCCCAGGTCATGATCTCACGGTTCGGGAGTTCAAGCCCCGCGTCAGGCTCTGTGCTGACAGCTCGGAGCCTGGAGCTTGTTTCGGATTGTGTGTCTCCCTCTCTCTGCTCCTTCCCTGCTCGCTCGCTCTCGGTCTCTGTCTCTGAATAATGAATAAAAATAAAAATAAAAATAAGAGTAGATCAAGGGATTCCAGCGGTAGGAGTATCAGATACAAACTTAAAATGGCTGTTGTTTATTACATTCAAGAAGGGTAAAAACCAAGATTTCAAAATTTTGGAAGACTGCCAACTATTTGAAAAAATGAAAACACTAGGAAAATATATTTTGGAAATAATGTATACTATGAAAGGATTTAAAACCAAATTTGGCACAAGAAAGAAATTAGTAAACTGTTAGATCAGAAGAGATGAACGGAATGAAACATACAGATAAGATAATGGAAACTAATGAAGCTAGAACAAAACGAAGGGCAGACCCAGTGTCGATGGAGTTCCAGAAGCAAATGAGAGAGAACATGCACCACAGCCTTTGAAGCAAGAGAAGAGCACAAGAACTGCTGAAAGACATTAAGCCACAGATCCAGGAAGCCATTGGGTTTCACAGCAGGACATCCATTCAAATGCAGAATTGGAGAAGAGCTATTACTTCAAAGAAACAGTGTCTGTATTTACAGCTGACTTCTCACTAGGAATGATGGAAGCCTCGGAAAAAACGAGAGGCATCACTAGACTCGGAACAATAAAGGTCAACCTGGAATTCTACACCAAGGAAAAGTATCCTTTAAGCATAAAAATTAAGCTAACTTCAGAAAAAGCAGCACAAAACTGAGCATTCCTTACCAGTAACCAGGTATGGAGGAAGCCAATGGGTGCTAACAAACGTGTGTGTGACTGGCATTCCAAAGTAAGGATGCACGCACACAGGCAAAAGTTTAACTATAAATTGTACTGATACAAAGGATATGTAGCACACAATTTACATAACATACAATATTCTTTAAGGTAATTCCGGATAGTCACTGATTCTCTCAGAAGCTGTCATTAATATTTGCAAAACTCTTGTGCCCAGAGCCACCCTGTGATTGTAGCCGATAGGTGACCAGCACCCACAGGGAGGATGCCGGGCTAACGAGAGCCCAGTGAGGCAGTGAAGATACAGGTTGGAACCTCCCGTACTTGTTACAGAGGAGCAATTCTCCACTGAATCCAATTATAATCTCAAATATTACAAGAATTTTTATGCTATTCAAAATGTAATGGTTACACACATGACACTCTCAAAGCTAAGGTCATTACTAACATCTCCTGCATCACGCTTAAAAGTAGACCAATGGTTTGTAAAGGATTTCTTAAGTGTTCAGAAAGTAAAAATTCTAGACTTTGTGGGCCACGTAGTCTGGTCACAACTAATGGACTCTGCTGTTCAAATATTAAAAGCAGTCACAGACAAGACACAAATAAATGGGTGTGGCTGAGTTACATTCGAAATTCACATACAAAAATAGATGTCCCGCAGTGAGCTATAGTTTATCAGCCCCTCACCTAGGCAAGGAAGCCCCAATCTGCAACATCTACTGATTCCTGTAAGGACTTGTACTAGGGCTGATTTCAAAACACCAATGTCGATAGCACTGAACATACAGCAGAGAAGAGATCCTCAGAAGTACATCACCATAAAAATGACCTCGAGGGCACAGGTAACAGTCAAATTAGTGTACCTGGAAGGGATGAGTTTTTTGAGTGTTACCTCTAAATGTAATGTATCTAGCTATAAATTTTCAATAAGGAGTATAACCAGTTCACCAAATTACTGTGAATTAAAGAGTGGGCCCTCATGAGCCACTCTGAGCTGGTGTTAGCACATCATTAGTGAAAAGGAATTATTCAGGCAGAAGAAAAATTATCAACGGCAGGGAGATTAGAGATACAGAATGAAGAGCAAAAATGCTAAATCTGCATGTAAATCAAAGTAAATATTGGGCTGCATCAGACAGTATTTTATAGTCAGGTGTACTGTGGTAAAATTTACATTAATTCAATCCATTCGTTTCAGGCACACGTACACAGTTGAGTATGGACACGTAGAGTCATGTAACAACCTAGCACTCAAGGTCCTTATCCCTGAGAACTTTGATGGTCTGTGTCTTTCAATGAATTTTTCCATATCATCTAAGTCATCACATTTACTGGCATGGAACTATTTAAAAGATTTCCTTATTATTCTTGTAATACCTATAGGATCTGTACTGATTTCTCCTTTTAAAACCAGTATAGGTAATTTGTGCCTCTCTCTCTGTCTCTCTCTCTCTCTCTCTCTCTCTCTCATCAGTCTGGTGAGTTTATCATTTTAATTGGCTTTTTGTTTCCTTGGTTTGGATTTTACTGTTCTCTTTGTAGTTTATATAAGTTGAAAGCCAGATCAAAAGTTGACAAACCATGGCCACAACAAGAATATTTTCAGAAAACACTAATTCAGTACAACCTGAAGTAGAACCTGCTATGATGTATTATAAATGATGGTGGTAAAAAATGTGTGAAGCAGAAAAAGGCTTAGCTGAACAAATTAACAGAGTTAAAACAGAAGATATTTAAATTCTATGGTCATTCATCAGTTTATTATCCATCAACGGGTACCCTGAGAAAATCTTTCAATCTATCCTGTACTTAACCATCATTAGTTTCGTGAAATTTTGTGAGAAAGGAAAACCGCATAGCCTGACTACCTACCAGAGAACACTTCAGTGGCTTAGCAGCAGTGACAAGGTTTTATCACAATTTTTACACAGCAGGGTTGAAATTCTTCTGCGTCTGAAGAACTGCCTTTCACTATTATTATTAAACACAAAATAGCTTTGGAAATCAGTATTTGCTGCAGATATGATAGGTTTTTAAGGAATTTAAGGCAGAACAGCAGGTACATGCTTACACTCCAGTAAAGTTGCTTCATGACAAGTAGCATTGTTCTAATCACAAGACATGTCAAGTGGCTTTACCCTTTTCAAGACCTAAAGTCCCACACGAATCTACAGTGGATGGGTTTTCTGAGCACAAACCACTGTTCCAGCAGCTTCTGCTGGGACCAAGGCAAGTATAAAGGAAGTTTCCAGATTTTGAAATCCTTTTAAATGTACAACTGAGGAGCGTTCACTTAATGTGTAATTGGAAGTGATTAGTTTGCAGCATGACAACGTGCTAAAAGGAAAACATCACGAGATGAGTCTAATGGAATTGTGTAAATGCCTTCCAAGTCATTGAAATGCGGCAACAAAATTATGCCTGTGTACTGATATCACAGAAAAACTGATGCCATGGAAAACAGGAAAACAACATAGAGAAAGAGAAAACCACAAAATAGGATCTTGAGCAAGATGAATAAAATAACTGAACATCCAGACACACTGATCAGGACAAAGGCACTGAATACTTTTTCCCTGAAACTGGAAACAAGGTAAGGATGTCTACCCTCATCACTTCTATTTAACACTGTACTGCAGATCCTAGTCAGTACAACTAGTCAAACAAAATAAACTTTTTAAAAAATGACCTAAGGAAACCTGAAGTGTCCTATAATTAAAATTTTCTTATGAACTACAAGTCAAAACACTTTTAGCAGTGCATTCCAACCAACATTGAAGGCAATGTTGCTGATTTAAACAATGTGCCATTTCCAAGAGCTCACAGATATATAAACATATATACCTAGCTATAAATCCAAAACGTGTGCAAGACCTTTGTAGAGAAAAACTAAGTCATTGAGAAAAATTAAGACAAATTCAATAAATGGAGGAATATAACATGTTCATAGATTTGATGATTAAAAAATGTAAAGAGTTAATTTGCCTCCAACCAATCTATAGTCAATCAAATCTTAGTTTAAAAAGAAAAAGCGTTTTAAAAATATTACTTTGGAATGTGCTGACAAATTCTAAAATGTATATGCTGGTGGAAATGTCTTGGCTAAGAGTAGCCAAGACAGTTGTAAAAAGAACTGAGGCACTTGTCTACTAAATACCAATATTTGTTTTAAAGCTACAATAAGATAGTGTGATGGGAGACTAAACAAATAGACCAATAAAATGGAGCAGAGAACTCAAGAGTAATTCAATTTGTAACAAAGGGGTCACTGAATAAATGTGGCAGAATCTCTCAATAATGAACAGACTCATTTAGACACTGTCTACACCTTTCACTATAAAACAACATCAAACAAAATCAACTGTGGGTCTACTGTAGTTTGGTTTTCTTCTGAATTTTTTTCATGTTTATTTACTTTTGAGAGAGGCAAGACAGGGGTGGGGGGAGGGAGAAGGTGGAGGGAAGAGGGACGGGGGGGGGGGGGGGGAGAGGGAGATGTGAGCAGGGGAGGGGCAGAGAGAGGGAGACACAGAATCCAAAGCAGGCACCAGGCTCCAAGCTGTCACCACAGAGCTGGATGCAGGGCTCAAACTCATGAACCAAGGCTCAAACTCACCAACCGTGAGATCATGACTTGAGCTCAAGTCGGACACTCAACCGACTGAGCCACCCAGGCGCCCCTATATTGTAGTTTTACATATAAAAACAAACAAAAAAACCCTGTAGCTTCTAGAACAGGAGTAGGCAAACTAGAGGCTGCAGAAGTTTACCACAAGCTAAGAAGGGTTTTTACATTTCTAAAGGGTTGTTTTTTGTGTGTTTGTTTTTTTAAAGCAGATGAGGGGTACCTGGGGGGCTCAGTAGGTTGGGCATCCAACTTTGGCTCAGGTCATGATCTCACAGTTCATGGGTTCCATGAACTGGGGGTTCCAGCCCCACGTTGGGCTCTGTGCTGACAGCTCAGAACCTGGAGCCTGCTTCAGATTCTCTCGCTCTCTGCCCCTCCCCCACTCATGCTCTCTGTCTCTCAAAAATGAATAAAAACGTTAACAAAATAAATAAAAAGCAGATGAATATGTAATGGAGACCATCAATGGCCCACAAAACAAAAATATTTTCTATCTAAACATTTACTGTCTAAATATCTGTATACAGAAAAAGCTGGCCAATCTCTGTTTTAGAATACAGAAAACCTTCATGATCTTATGGGAGAGAAAAGACTTCTTAAACATGACAAAATGTACTAATCATAAATGAAAAGATAGATAAAATTTGACTAAAAGCTCTGTACAAAATTTAGCATTAAAGAAATAAAAATGTATTTTCAACACATATGGCCAGTAAAGGAACTACATCCAGGATATATAAAGAATTCTTGTATAAATTACTAAGAAAGAGACAAGCAACCCAACAGAAAAATGGGTGATTCCTGTTCAAAAAAGAGTAAATGCAAATGGCAAATAGCCATATGAAAATGTTCTCGAGCGCACTGGTCATTACAGGCCTGCAAGCTAAAACCGCAGGGAGATATAGGACCATAAAAATGACTAAAATTTAAAAGATTATAAAACCAAATGCTGCCATGGATGTGGTGAAACAGGAAATTCAGACAGTGCTGGTGGGCATTAAAGTGATTCAATCATGGGGCGCCTGGGTGGCGCAGTCGGTTAAGCGTCCGACTTCAGCCAGGTCACGATCTCGCGGTCCGGGAGTTCGAGCCCCGCATCAGGCTCTGGGCTGATGGCTCAGAGCCTGGAGCCTGTTTCCGATTCTGTGTCTCCCTCTCTCTCTGCTCCTCCCCCGTTCATGCTCTGTCTCTTTCTGTCCCAAAAATGAATAAACGTTGAAAAAAAAATTAAAAAAAAAAAAAAAAAAAATAAAGTGATTCAATCGTGTTGAGAAACTGGGTGGCATTATCTACTAAACATGGTTACACCCACATCCTGCAACTAGTGACACCAGATCTTGGTATGCCCAACAGAAATGCATGGATGTGTGCACCAAGAGATGGCCTGGAATCATCAAGGGGCGTATTAGTAACAGCAGGAAACCAGTATGGAATGTCCATCAACAGTGGGATAAATAAGATACAACAATGGAAATTAACGATGGCTACATGCCACTATCATGGATGAAGTTTATGAGTAATACTGAATAAAAGAAGCCTGTAATGAAAGATTACATAATAGGACTTACTTCATACACAACCTTCACACCATTGTTAGGTTGAAAAAGCCTCAGTAGAACCATCATAGGTGAGAGACTGTCTGTATTTAGAAAAGGTTGGGAACCAGGAGTGCTTGTGGCTACTGGGGTAACACTGCTTCTAGGTCTTTTCTGTACACAGAGCAAGGTGGCGTGCATATTGTAGACATGATCGGTTCATACTGATAGTTCCAACTCCAACCTAACTCTGTCAGCTTCCTCCTTGCTGTCTCCCCTTCCACCCTGCCTCCCCTCTTCCACAGGGGGATTCTTGGTTCCTAGAAACATCAGCATATTTAGTTATTTGCTCAATCCTACGTACAGATAAAATCATTTCATACCACTGTGAAAATCAGTATTTGTAGTTTCTCCCATAATTGAGTAGATCCCATTAGAGCACGGTGCGCCATCGTTATCTGGATTAGGTCTTTTTCCCTCCCTCCTACATGATGAGGATAGTCATTTGTGTATAGTTAACAGGTGTCCTAACATCACACTATCCTTGCATTCCTGGGTGGCAACAACTCCATCAAGGTAGATTATACTATTAATGAGGTGGTAGAATCTGTTAAACCCATCGCTTAGTGAGGACTTTGGCATCATTATTCCCAATATTCCCATGTGGTAGCACGGTACACTATCTTTACCTGGTTTGGGTTTCAACGTTCTACTTGTTTCATTAGATATTAGAAGTTCCCTTTCATTTTTTTGTGCTCTGGAGTAACTTACGTAACATCAGAATGAGCTGTGCAAAAGGTTTCCGAGAGCTTCCTCGTGGAATCAACCAGACCTGGTACCATTCCTTGACAGAATTCCTGGGCGATGCTATTTCCTCCACGTAGACTGGTTTACTGAAGCTTTCTCTAGTAGGGCTAATTTTGGCAAAACTGTTTTTTCTCATCACGCACTTCAAATTTATCCGCAAAATTAGTCTGTGCTTTTTAAGTTCTTTCTGTATTAATACTTATTTCCTTTTTCTCGTTTCTAATTTTGTGTATTTGTGTTTTATCCGTTTCCTTCCTGAATAAGGTAGCTAATGATTTGTCTTTTTTTCCAAGGAACCTGGACTGAGATTTATTGATTTAATCTATGCTTTTCTTCTCTGCACCTCATTTTCTTTCTTGCTTTTTGGTTTTTGTTTTTTTTTTGTTTTTTTTTTTTTTTTGCTTCCCTTTCTATTATTCCTAGTTCTGAGTTTAGAATTTTTCTTTTTTCATTTTCATTGATTTTGGTGGCTACATCCACACATGCTCTAACTGTTGCTTTAAATGTGTTTGACACAGAGTACTCTTACTTGATGGGAATCCTGTAATGTTAATATTTGCACCTTCATCTGACACTTTGTGTAACAGCTCCTAGTTTTACCGCACTGTGATTAGACAACGTATGTAATAATTTTTTATAAAACTTAGGTTTTCTTTGTAACCTAACTTTTGATAAGGCTTGGTAAGTATCCCACATGTTTGAGAAGCTGAAGTCTCAGAGTACAAATTTCAATACATCTCTGTTATCTGTTGTATTGTTTGGATCCTCCTACATCATTACTTGTATCCACTCGACTGGTCTTTTCTGAAAATGGTGTCAAAACCGCCTAACATTTCTGTTTTCTATATATTGTCCTTTGCCTATGCTGTGGTTTCTGCTTTATACAGGTGGCTTCTGTGTTGTAGGTGTTGTATCTTCACCAGGAATGTGGCCCTTGGCATTCACAAGTATCCCCACTGGTCTCTCAGAATGCTTCTTTTGGCCTGATTTCCACTTGGTCTGCTATCAGGATTGCAGCATCTGCTTTCCTATTGGTTTCCTTGGCTTGATTAACCACCACCCTTCCCTGAGTTGTTCTCTTCGAGTCGATGTTTCAGGTGCACAGAGCTGGGTTCTGCTTCACAGGCCAACTTGGAGCCTCACTTTCATGGGCAAGGTAAGCCCCAGGACATATGCCAACAAGGCTTCAACTCTGCCATGTTGCCTTATAGTTATATTATTACTGTATTTCTCTGCTTGGCCTCCTTGCTTCTAGAGCTTACCTTTGCATTTTTTTAATAGTGTCCATACTCTAGAATGACCAACTTGACCTTTCTAATTTTGAATTTTTTTCATGTTTATTTGTTTTTGAGACAGAGAGAGACAGAGCATGAATGCGGGAGGGTCAGAGAGAGAGGGAGACACAGAATCTGAAGCAGGCTCCAGGCTCCGAGCTGTCAGCACAGAGCCCGACGTGGGGCTCAAACTCACAGACTGCGAGATCGTGACCTGAGCCGAAGTCGGACGCTTAACCGACTGAGCCACCCAGGCGCCCCTTGACCTTTCTAATTTTAAAACTGGAGTCCCGCTTCCCAGGAACCCATTAGGTGCCTGCCAAGCAGGCAAGGGTGGCTGCCCCATGTTAATTCCTGTTTTCCCTAGCCAATCTTTTACTTTCTGCTCTGTTGGTTTGAAAGGGTTTCCTCTGATGGCCAACCATTACTTAAACAACAGTCTGATCTTATGCTTTTCCCCCTTATTACTTATACAGTCCCAGGTCTAACAGACTATTGATTTGCATACTCTTCCTTCTCCTACGTCCTCACCCCCCAAGTAATATTTATAAAATTGCCATGAAAAAAGACGTATCCTGCTATCTATCAAACGATCTGTAGAGCTACATGTAATAAGTGTGAAGGTCTGGCCCGGGGAAGAACTAACAGGCAGTGGAGAAGGCAGCTGCGTATGGACCCATGCCTGTAAGTAGTTAGTATAAAGCAAGGTGGGCATTTCCGTTAAGAGGGCTGATGACAGCAAACCATGTGGATAGATGGTATGGCAAAACCAACTGCCTACGTATGGCAGCTTTATGTGACACCACATCCCAGATGATACAAAAGCAACTTATCGACAAATTTAAAACATTAAAACCACAAAAGCACCATATGCAAAAGATAGCTGTTTCAACCTTGCAGCAGTAATGATATTTCAAAATAAGCTTCAAACCCTACAAGCTCCAATAAAAGACCTGTCAGATTGGACTACATAAACATTTAAAACTCCAGCATGCCAAAAGCACTTTTAGAGACTGGAATAAAATATTTATAACTTATCAGAGGACCAATAGCCACACTTTAGAAAAAGTTACTGAAGTTAGAAATAAACAATGAGAGACCAGTGAAGAATATGCCCAAGCAAATCAAAGAAAAAAACACAACTGGCTGATAAAGACCTGGGACCTCAGAAGTTCCCAGAGAAACATCCATTTCTTTAAAAATAGGCCATTTTTAAAATGTGATGTTTGTGAAGATCCAAACAAATGCACACCCTTTATTACTGTTGGCGGTTATAAGCTTACACAGCAGGGGTGCCTGGGCTCTATCCCCCAAGCCTTAGGTGCACGTGCCCTGACACCAGCAACCTGTCCCAGGAACCTATTCTACAGAAACACAGACACACGTGGATGTCCATGGTGATGGTGTGTGAAAGCAAAAAATTTGGATAGCAACTACATTTCCAAAAACAGCAGGATGGTTAATACATTATAGTCAATAATTTACAACAATGTGCACACGTGGGAAACTGATCTATTAGGAAGTTGAAGTCTTACAAACGAACATGCCATATACGTTTCTGGTCAAGGTGCAAGAGAACAGGAAATTTATTTACAAAAATAGAAACAGTTTGCAAGGTTTCATTCAAGAGGATCAAGACTGGGGCACCAGAGTGGCTCAGCTGGTTCAGCTTCCGACTTTTGATTTTGGCTCAGGTCATGATCTCACAGTTGTGATGCTGAGCCCCGTGTTGGACTCCACGCTGAGTGTGGAGCCTGCTTGGGATTCTCTCTCCCTGTCTCTGTCTCTGTCTCTCTCCCCCTCTCCGCCCCCCCACCACTCCCCCATTTGTGTGCTCACCCTCTCTCTCAAAATAAATACACTTAAAAAAAAAAAAAGTAAACTTGTTTTGCCCTAAAACTCACCAAGTCAAAGGAAGGAAAGCGACAGTGAAATCAACAGTGACGTACAAGCATCTCCCAGAAGTCATGAGGACCCTGCTGGGAACAGAGATGGTCTTCCTGGAGTCTTCCGCGACCCCAGCAGAAGCATTTTGTTCACGTGATGGACCCCAAAGCAGAGGCAGAGAGGGAGAGCCAGAGGGAATTCCCCGCATGACCAGGACCGGGCCCCTCTGAGGGATGGAAGCTCCTCCCGCAGGAGAGGACAGGGTAGGAGGGCGCCACCTGCAGGGGCGTCTAAGCCCTCTCTGGGGTGCTCTGCACCTTCGTGGCCGCCTGTCTAAATCTCAGCTTGGAAGATGCTTCCAGAGGATGGGAACTCTGCTCTTCCCGCGGGGGCCCAGCCTGGGGTCCTCAGTGAGGGAGGACGCCTCACCATTCTAGAAGCCTGGCACCGACTCTGCCTGCCTGCCAGGCCAGCCACCCCCCGTTCTCAGAGGCTGCCATGATCTTTTTGCTACAAAAAGGCATACAGGGCATGTGTCCTGGGAAATTAAAGGGATTAATAAATGAAGGCTCAGAGATGAGACGATTGTCAGCAAGGTGGAAAGTCAGAATCAGGTGAGAGGCAAAGAGGAAAAGACAAACTATGAACTCAGCTCTGAAAAGAGAAACAGTGGTTGGAACGGGCAGTAAAACATCACAGCATCACACAAAGTGACATTCCCAGCTGTAGAAGAGACGGGCCACCCGCTCACACCCCGTGGAGACCCGCGGAAGAGAGGAGAGGAGAGGAGAGGCGAGCTGTGTGGATGAGTGGCGCTCGCGGGCTGGGATCACGATCAGGTGATGCTCCCTGGTTCCCATTACTCAACTTAAAAAGCCGTGTCTAAGCAGGACTTCGAGTGTAGACATTTCGACTTCTGTTTTTATACGCCAGCCTATTAACATTGAACAGTGTTTCTGCAAGTTTTTTGAAGTACATTTATTTTGAGAGAGCTGGTGGAAGAAGGGCAGAGGGAGAGAGAGAGAATCAAGCGGCCCACACTCAGCATGGAGCCTGCCTTGGGACTTCATCCCACAAACAAGGAGATTGTGACCTGAGCCGAAATCAAGTTAGATGCTCAACCGACTGAGCCACCCAAGGCGTCCCATGTAGTTTAACATTGTCTCAAAGAGGCTTTTCTGGTAGTCACCAGTGGAATATTTTAGGGCCAAGCTGACCTTGAGAACTTCACATAGTCCTTCATCGTGAACAAAGCTCGTGGACTTGCAACGGACTCACAAGATGTGCGACTTCGAGCTCTATTCTCACAAACAAGTGTGACCACCGACGCCCTCCGGAGTTCAGCCCAGAGCCCCGCTCTACGAACCTGCCCACGTGGGGCAAAGTCTGTTCCGTCCCTGAGCAAAGACGTCTGGGAAATAAGCTGGGCCCTGAGAGAGCTACACCCGGGTATTTTCTGAAACAAGAACATGGAATGGGGAAAACAGGGCTGTTGTCGTAGCCACAACATCTCAAACCAGTGCAGCGACGTCCAGGGAGCCCGTGCACAGAGGGGCTGCGGCTGACACGCGGGAGTGCTCGGGCCTGAGCGCCGTGCACCGGACAGAAGTCGACGGGGGAAACGCTCAGCTTGGGGTTCGTCCCAGCACTCAGGGAGGGAAATTTAGGCTGCCGAGAGAAGGTCCAAGCAGGCCACAGAATGTTTGTAAACAGGCTGGAATTCAGCAGGCCAATCAGGTTAATAAAGTATGACACGGAAATGTGGAATTAATTTCATTTCAATCAACTAAACTTACTTTCTTGGAAGATAATTTCTTCCAGGACACGTCAAATCACTGTAAAACTCCAATGGATATAGTGAGATCCCTGCTTTTGAAAACAGGCTAGGCTTCAATTCTCAAAGCATGACATTAGATATTTGGCTATGTGGAAGCCTCCTTGATGTTAATGGGAATAGCATGGACCTTCCAAGCAAGAGTTTTAAATGCAGGGGTTAAAAATCCTCCTGAATTAGAATCAGCTAGGCCTCTGAGAAGCACCGGCAGGCCACCACAGCGCATACCGGGCGTGCTCCGAGGGTCACTTGTCATTCAGCATTTGGGTGCTGCTCTCCATGCATATTTTAAGAAACAAATAGAGCAGCATGGCTGTTTTTAGGTGGCAAGGCAAGGAAAACCTGTTTGCTACTAGTCGATACCACAGCGGTGCAGCTTGCTCTTTCCGGGTCTCCGGGACAGTCACCTGCAGAGTCGTCCTGTCTGCCACGGTGGGAGCCCGGGACACCCAGCACCCGCCATGTGAAACACAGTTCACACATTTACGGTCTTGCTCCTGCCGCCTCCCCCCACCCCCACCCCATCTCCATCCTCAGTCAAGATTCTAAGCACTTTTAGGGATGGTTTTAAAGGTTTGTTGCGGCGTCCCTGTGTTCCCAGAACACAGCTGATCCTTGTTAAGTATTTGTAAAATGAACTAAAGCTGCTATAGCTATGGCATGTTTCACAAAAAATTACTTGCCAATTTGCCACACACTTAATTCTCAAACAGGCAGTGGTGACACACGGCACTTCTGGCCAGCGAGAGACCCAAAGCTCCAGGGCCGCCAGTCTGTGACAAGCACACGCACACCCCAGGATAAGGTGCGGGTCCCCAGAGGAGTCAGGGTCGGCGTCCTACAGGACCCGTGATGATCATTTACACCTTGGCAAATGGTGACAAACCCCTGACCTCATCCACAAAGCCCATCCAGAGCGCAGGAGCCCTCTTGGCAACAGACCATGCAGAACGTCAAGTGTCACTATTTTTGCGGCCTCTTTGGTTGAAGAAGCGCTTTGGGGCTAGTAGGGAGCCTTCCTACATGACCCTCCCATAGTACTGTTCCTATGGAACACGAAGGTTAAGGTTGAATTGGGTCCAAGCATCTGGAGAACGTCTTCCCCAGAAAGGGGAAACAGACGTGACCCTGTTCCCAGGTGGGCCTCATACTTTCCTGTCCCGGGAGCTCCTGAGGTGGTCAACCAGGAAGGCTGATGCGTGTGTGAAGCTGTACCGCTGTGCTCATCCCTTAGTAGATCCTGGCACACAGCCGGCCTGCGGGAGGGCACGGTCTGGCACACAGCCGGCCCTCGGGAGGGCACGGTCCCTGCGCCATGGATGAAGCGGCACACAGACCCACTCACTGCAGCCCAGACAGTCCCCGCTAAGTGCATCACACACCCTTCCGTTGAGGGCGCCACAACTAGTCTAGTGCAAAGGAAACTCCAGCAGGGGCATGGGCACCAGCTGTCCTGATCTTTCCTTGGCTTTTCACCTGGCTTCCCCGGGAACTGAGTGTTTATAGCCATAACGTGACTCCTATTGGGCTGGTCTTGCAGAAGTGACCCTGTGATCCGAACTCAGGATCAGGCTGAGGGCCACTGTTTCTGCTGTCCGCTAGGTTGTTGGCTGTCGATAATTTAGACAAAAATGTTACCTCTTGCTCACACTTTCAATGCAAAATCAATGCCTTTGTATCGATACCATACCTTTTCTTCCAGAAACTGCACACACTCCTGCGTTTACGATGTGTTTCTACAAGACTGGGGGCACATGAGCATCATCAGAAAACTCAAATTCATCCAAAGTGAGATTCCCTCTTGCTGACGTAATGACAACCACTAGCTATGTTAAAGAGGATTTACATTTAGATTTTTCTTTTTTTATTCCCCCGCAGGATTACAAAGTGCTTTGCAAGCTCATCCTGAGTTTGTTTACGCCCGTCACTTCGTCCAGACGAGACACATTCAAGCGGCACCGGAAGCGAAAGCAAGCTCTCGGCGAGGTCAGAGGACATAGGAATGACCTCCAAGTGAAAGCTGGCGGGGGAAGACTTCATTCAGCCAACTTGTAGGCTGATGCCCCTCAGACACACCAGTGTCGGCACCTTGGGAAAATCAGACCTTGTGCAAGTTTTCAAAATTCTAATTTGTATAAAGAAATGTGCCTGCCTTTTTGCCAATCAACAGCTGGGGAAAACTGACCTCCTAGCCACCTGAACCGGTCCTCCCCGTGCCGTGGGACGGCCACACACCCCTGTGGCCCTGACAGGATCGGGTCATGGCTGGGCTGTGATGCTTCACGGCTGCACTTTGGTGGGTGAGGGGACTTCCCTGAGGGAGGCTGAGGCCGGCAGCCTGGAGGGTCCCAGGCTGGGCAGGCTCCGTCCCCAGTACAAAACACAGATAAGGTGCAGTCTACCCCCAAGCTGCAAGCTCCCTCCTGTCACTCCACGGACACCACCTCAGGAAGAAGGAATTGTCACAGACCACCCTACGTGACTTTCACTTGCTCACAACAGGAAGCTTCACACCTGAGCTGGAAGGAAGGGAGGCTTCTCCGTTAGACCTTCTGAATGCCCGCCGTCACATTCCAAATGCCCGGCCAGCCCCTCCCCCTCAGAGACCCGTCACGGACAAGGGGCCTCGGGCAGAGGGACGGCAGGTAGAGGAGCTCATCTTGCCTGTGGCTACCGTCCCCCAGCTCTGCTGGCAGCCCCCGACACTTCCCGATGTGGCTTCGGCACCATCACGCCACACCTGTCTCCCAGGGCGCTTGCCCACCCCACAGACCCTGTGTCCCGAGGGCCTCCGGGACACAGGCTCCACCTCTTTGCTGAGCCTGAAGCTCACGGTGACGGCGAAAGGAACTTGGGCTCAGAGCTACTGATGTTAGATTTCATCAGTGTAACAGGACAGTGGACACGTGGATGAAGGGAACGGAAGGCAAAAGCGGAGTCCCAGCTCTTTCCTGACACAACAGACCCCCAAGGACATAGTGAGCATGTGGAGGGCTGCTCAACTTCATCCACAGGTCCTCCAGGGTCCGGCCTGTGAGCCTGTTGGCCGCCGGCTCTGCCCCCCGCCTTCCATCGCTATGATTCTTCACGATGGACCTCCAGGTCCCTCTCTGCACGGACCTTGGACTCCTTCTCGTCTTCTCGGATAGAAAGCTGCACTGTTACCAAACTGTACTGTTTCTGCACCGTCACGGCATCGGAGAACCCAGGCAGGAGGCAGGGAGAGCGGGAAAAGGGGGCACACGAGGCAGCTCTGGCCAGCGTGGCCCACATGGACTGGCCTCTGGCCAGGGGTGGTGCTGGGGCAGATGGCTCCCTGACGGCAGGGTCCCCGCTCTCCCTTACACCCTCAGACCTGACCTCTTGACCGCTCATCCCAAGAACCCTGGACTGTGACGCAGACTTTTCCAGAAGACTGACCCCGACCCCCCACTGCTATCCTGACTTGAGGCTTTCCCTTTCTATTGTCAGGGATGTTCGGTCCCTTTTTCTTCCTCACAGGTCTCTCCCTACTACATTATGAAATGTTATAAGCTGCCTCAAATCCTCTGGCGAGAGCCAGTCTACCGCTGACCAAAGTCTAGGTCCACCACCAGGGAGACCCGGTTACCGGCGGGTTTGGTGAGGTTTCCCACGTGGGTTGCCCCAGCAGGGCCTCAGCCCTGGAGGCTCATCCAGCCTCCACCTGAAGCAACTCCACACTGGCTCAGGGTCTGTAAATCTGCATAACTTGTAGAACTAGGTGGTGACAATTAGCAGGTCGACAGAGGACACGCTGGCCATCCTGCAGAGATGAAAATGTTTCACTTTTGAATACACAAGCACAGAGACATGAGAATGTGGATTCTGAGGACCTACACTGTTTACCTTCTAAATTCAGATTATTTTAAGATTAACTTCAAAGAACTGACCTTATGGTAGGCTCAGCACTATTGGTTAACAACCCGAGGTCCTTAACACAGTGGATCCTTGATGTTGAAAAGGTATCTAGAGGTTATTACAATAAACCTGATAACTATGTAAATTTGAACGTTATCTTCCGTCATGGGCGACTCCGGCACCACGTGATCTGGGACTGGGGTGACCACGTCTCCTCCTGTGTGTCACCCTGGAGAGTCTTTAGAGGAAGGCACATCCCCAGGGCTATAGTCTGAATGTCTGTGTCTCCCCAAAGGTCCCAGGACCTTAAAATCCCAGGTGACGGTGTTAAGAGGTGGGAGGTGACTCTGTCGTGAGGATGGGGTGCCCACGAATGGGATCAGCGCCCTAATGAGAGGAGCCCCAGGAGCCCCCCTTGCCCCTTCTGGGAGGACATGGAAGGCCGTGGTCTAGCAGGCAGGCTCTCACCAGACACCAGGCGGGCTGGCTCCATGATGACCTGGGACTTCCAGCTCCAGAGCCGTGAGAAATACATGTTTACAAGCCACCCGCTCTGTGGCACTTTTGTCACAGCAGGGGCACGGCACCTGTGGGCGCAGGCTGCCAGGGAGGGGCCTGCGGGACGTCCAGCAGGTGACCCCTGTGGCCAGGGCAGCTGGCTCACGGCACTGGAAGGGAGGGGAGGCCTGCCCTTCCCCATCCAAAAGGGGCAGGGCCCCAGGCGAGCATGGGCGCCTCTCCTCCTGAGTCCCCCACCCGCCACAGCAGAACGCTGGACAGTGGCAGCCGCCCCGGGGGGGTGGGGGAGGGTGGGCCAGGGAGGATGGGGTCCTGCTCCGTCACCCACAGGCAGGCTCTCATCAGCTCCAGAGCCTTTCCTCCCCAGCTGTGCTCGCAGCTCCCGTGCTTCGGCCACCTCCTCTCCCTCAGGAGGTCCGACGGCTGCCCCTCCTTCCGGAGAGGTGGGCCGAGGCCCCCGGGGAGCCGCACAGGCAGGCAGCTGACCCTGCTGTCACAGACACTTTTCTCTCTGCTCTACTGGAACCCCAGCGTCATCTCTCGTGGGCCCTGGGGGCTGGAGCGGGGACGCCAGAGCCTCGGAGCCCTCCAGCCTCAACTGGGACTTCACAGCTGCTTGACAGAGCCTGCGGCAGCCGGAGCACGGCAGAGGGGCAGGCTGGAGACGTGCGCGCTCAGGAGCGCCTGTCGTCTGTAGTCCTCACGTGATCATCTCCCCGTCCACACAGGCCTCTCACCCCCCGTGGTTAGGACCTGTCCCCTCAGACCCTCCGCTCCCGAGCATTTCCCGGTGACCTGGACGAGGCAACGGTGCCGGCCAATGCCCGAGGTCGCCGCTCTGTCCCCAGGCCCCTCGAGAGCTGCTCGACAATTTTTAGGTTATCCATGAAAATCCAGCCCCAAAATGAGATTAAGACATCCTCTTTCTGACCAGCACACAGAACCCAAATGTGGAGTGAACACTCGGTACAGCAATGTTCCTTTTTGATTGGTAAATTTTGCTTTTAATCAAACCACATTCTAAATCGAAAACATTTGGGAGAACAGAGCTGGGGATGAACAAACGTTCTCTAATTTGAATGACCTATATGAATTCTGTATGCAATGATTTTTCTCCTCATTGATTATAATTATCGTATAACTCCTAGTGTTTTCACATTGGGGCACGAGATCTTTCAGTTTGCAGAGAATTAGGTAGACAAATATATCGGGCTAAATGTAGCGAATGAGGATGTAAATGGCATGAAAAGGGGCAATTTGTTCACTATAGTAAGAACCATTTAATGCTTTACATTTTACTTTGCCATTGAACATTTCTATAAAATCCTTAAAAGAAACCACACACACACACACACACACACACACACACACACACACACAGGTTTTCCTGGAATCAAATGACCTTTAAAAAAATTCACTCACACGGGTTCTTTCTTTAACTTACTGGTCACCTGGGACTGTCATCTAACTAATTAATACAGAAAACACGCTATCCAGGAGAGCCTGCTTGTGGGTGCTGGAGAGATACACATCCGAGGGAAGGTCTAGCCGTGATGGGGCACTGGCTCTCGGGGGAAGAGAGACACTTGACATGGCTTCACGGGCTGCCTGCCCAGACCATCCTGCATCAAGCCGCAGGGGATGGTGCTGAGCAGAGTTGGCGCGCACAGCCATCCAGGCGGTGCAGAGAAAACCAGACAGCGCGCTGGAGCAAAACAAGGAGGTGCAGAGGACAGCAAACAGGGGCGGGTTCTGGGCCTCCCTAGTTCTGTATGTGTATCTGGACACACGGCCCCTGTGCACCTGCCGCTGTGCGCAGTGCACGACAGGCCTGCAGGCCCCCTGACCAGTCGTGCTGTTAGATAAAGTCACATTCCACGGAAGAGGGGCCCAGACGGGGGCTGCAAGAGGAGGCACGACGGGCAGCCAGCACACCTCGGTCTCCTGGGACTTCAAATTCATCTGCTTCCAGGGACACAAGCGCGACAGATTTCTCTTGCCCTCACCAATGCCACCCCTACAAATACTGAAATCGGGAAACGGTTAAATTGACGAACACTACCAGAGGTACTCGAGCAAGCGACATCAAGGAGAGGCCTTGATCCCTGAGAAATCCCTGTAGGAGGCCGGGGATTGAACAAACAGACCAATGGAAATGTGGACAGTGGTCCACTTCTAACAGCGAGTATCCACTAGCTGGCAAGCCACAGCTCTCTCCCCAGCACCCAGACAGATCCATGGGGCGTAGTATCCAGCCCCCTGGGGGAGCCGTGGCTCTGTCCACTTCAACCAGGTGAACCTCAGAGCGTGCACCATGGCCTTCTGAGGCAGCTGGAGCTAGAGCCTTCGTTCCAGCAGCTCTCTCCTGGAAGCTGAGGCTAAGAAGGGCACCTGTGGCAAGCAGCTTTAGGTCACAGACTTTTACGTACCCTTGCTTCCTCCAGCTTTGCTAAGACGAATGAGAAAATTGGCATTGTTTGCCAAGAGACACCAGACGTGGCAGCGACATCTGGTTTGCTCTAAGGTTCAAGATGATGCATCAACGCCAGGCACCGAAGCCCAGACGTGTGCACGCTTTGCACCAAGGCCACACTCCTTCTAGGGACAGACCGTCACAGGCGAGCCACGCGGCCCACCGGTGGTCTGGTCTGCCGGCCACACTCTGAGAATCACTAGGCTGGTACCCCTCACCCAGGGATTTCCGGCTAAGAACACCGAACACTCAGGAGCAGAGGAGAGTCTGTCTGCTCTAACCACAAGCCAATGAGTTCCTTGGCTTATTTTTGCATGAATTAATAGTTATTTAAATACTTCTCAACTGAGACCCTTTAAAGTCTGCAACGCTGATCTAGGTACGAAGGGGACTGGTTGCCCGAGAGGAAAAAGATTAACGTGGAGGAAAGAGTACTGGAGAACGCGGGGCAGGAGGTTTCAGTATCGTAACTGCTACAATCATCCTGGCAAAATTCCCGAGAAAATGACCTGCCGCGTTTAAAACTGAAGACCGCAAGCCGTTCACCTGCTCCTCAGGAAACCCTTGCCACGCGGCCTGTTGTGTGCCCACGGCTCTCCCGTAGATTCCGCCGCGCCTAAAGCGACCTCAGCCCCAGTGCCATTCCTTTATTGACGCCCTGCAGACGGAGGACGTGGGCAGCCCAAGGTCTCTGAAGAGTCACTCTGCCAACCTTAGTAGATTCAACCTCTAAGTGCGGGTTCCAATTGTGCCTTGGCTGTGATCAATGACATCTAATAGTTTCCACAAAGAAAAGAAGAATGAGCTATCCATAGTTGCTGATCTCAAGAAGGGCTCATTCCCCTAAGAACAATGACAAAAGGCATCATATTTTC